>NC_074676.1:42127491-42427491 GCF_029448725.1 Salvelinus fontinalis | reverse complement strand
TGACGATAGATGGAATAGGAAAATGTATGTTATTTTTGTTTTGTTATTAAAAGTTAAAGGATGACATTATAACGAAAACATTGTAACTTTAAGACGTTCCCTAGTATGTACTTGATGTTTGCATATTGTACGTTGTGTGGAAAATGTCCAGATCAAAGATAATGTTTTTGTAAAGCGGACATGTGAAGTTAGTTTTCTAAATTGGATCTGAGAAAAATCCAGATATTGCCTTGTAACTTGCTACGCCCAGAGTATTGCCCTAAAGGCAGAAACGCCCATTTCTGACCCGAGGGTATAAAACATGTGAGTTAACTTACATGCCCCTTTTTTCTCCACTTCCTGTCAGTGTGTCTACACTGTTTTCCTTTCCACGCTGGAACCATCCACACGGCTGATTAGCCTTCCCCCGAAAACCCCTTTTCAGAGCCAGGGCGAGGAAACAGACCACTACAATACAGCAAATGAAAGGTACACATCTTGTGAATCCAGCCAACATATCCGATTTTTTAAATGTTTTACAGCGAAAACAGCACGTTTATTTATGTTAGCTCACCACCAAATACAAAAAAGGACACACATTTTTCACAGCACAGGTAGCATGCACAAAGCCAACCTAACTAACCAAGAACCAACCAAACTAACCAACAAACAACTTCATCAGATGACAGTCTTATAACATGTTATACAATAAATCTATGTTTTGTTCGAAAAATGTGCATATTTCAGGTATAAATCATAGTTTACATTGCAGCTACAATCAGAAATTGCAACGAAAGCAGCCATAATAATTACAGACACCAACGTCAAATACCTAATTACTCATCATAAAACATTTCTGAAAAATACATGGTGTACAGCAAATGAAAGACAGACATCTTGTGATTCCAGCCAATATTTCCGATTTATTAAGTGTTTTACAGCGAAAACACAATATAGCGTTATATTAGCTTACCACAATAGCCAGAAAGACAAGCCATTTCCCAGTAGCAAAAGTTAGCGATCGTAACAAACCAGTAAAAGATATATATTTTTTCACTAACCTTGATATTCTTCATCAGATGACAGTCCTATAACATCAGGTTATACATACACTTATGTTTTGTTCGAAAATGTGCATATTTAGAGCTGAAATCAGTGGTTACATATTGTGCTAACTTAGCTACTTTTTCCACAACGTCTAAACAGCAACGATATTTTTCTGACACATTTTCTGACACACATATTCTGACCAAATAGCTATTCATAAACATAACTAAAAAATACATGTTGTATAGGAAATGATAGATCCATTAGTTCTTAATGAAATTGCAGTGTTAGAATTCTAAAAAATAACTTCATTACGACATCCAGCTTCGGTATAGCTGAGTACCCAAACGTTGGGCGCCGACGACTAGTTCACATGCACGACAGATATATGAAATAGCATCATAAAATGTTTCTTACTTTTGGTGATCTTCCATCAGAATGTTGGACAAGGTGTCCTTTGTCAAGAACAATCGTTGTTTGGATTTAGAACATTCATTTTCCCTCTTGATTTAGCAAGCGCGCTAGCCAAGTGGCTCGAATCTCTCCATGTCTACAAACGGAAGAGAACGGAACACGGCAAAACTCCCAAATTTTTTTAAAGAATCTGATGATACTATATTGAAAAAACATACTTTACCATGATATGGTCACATGTATCAAATAAAATCAAAGCCGGAGATATTAGTCGCCTATAACGGCAGCTAAACAGAAGGCAAATCCAAGTCCCCTTTCGCGCCTCCAGAAAACAGGAAATGGGCGGACACGTCATACAAAGAGCCTGTATTCCACTTCAGACCAAGATAAACACTAAATGTCTTCTCTCACCGCCTCTTGACATCCAGGGGAAGGACTATTTGACTATTTGCATTGCCCCCCCCCCCCCCCTTCTACGCTGCTGCTACTCTCTGTTATTATCTATGCATAATCACTTTAATAACTCTACATACATGTACATATTACCTCAATTAACTCGTCACCGGTGCCCCCGCACATTGACTCTGTACCGGTACCCTCTGTATATAGCCCCGCTATTGTTATTTACTGCTGCTCATTAACTATCTGTTATTCTTATCTCTTACTTTTTGGGGGGTTTCTTAGAACTGCATTGTTGGTTAACCTAAGGGCTTGTAAGTAAGAATTTCACTGTAAGGTCTACACCTGTTGTATTCGGCACATGTGAAATAATACAATTTGATTGGATTTAATTTGATCACACAAAGCAGCCACAACTGTCAGTAAGTATGTCCATGATTGAGTCTGCTGTGAGAAACTAGTCAAATTAAGATCCTACCTGTATGTGTCTCCCACACTCCCTGACATGTGTATTCCACCTGATACTGACCCACAAAACCCCAAAACCTGGGAATGACTCATTAAGGATGTGTTTCATATTTGGAATGCCGGTTATCCAAGGGGGTGCATTAAGCAAATAGCTCCTTCTTTTAATCATCCTGTACTCTCATCCCTCTCAGTAGTGGACTGTCTTTGATCACTGTGCTGGAGAGAGAGGGGCACACGTGCATTTTGATATATTTTCTGGCTGAACGAGTCCTTGTGTTACTGTGTATGATGATGTGTGTGTGTGTGTGTATAGTGAAGTATTATAGTATATTGGACTGTGATGTTTGTCATATATGAAGAGAATAAATTATATTCTATGCTATGACACAGAAATAATTTCCGCACAGATACAAGTCATCATCATCATGTCAATTCAAATACAGTGGGCTTCTCTAAAAGTACAGAGACTTCATTTTCTTTGGCAAGTATTTCAGGAACATACATGTCCTCTTACCGGTGACTTTCATCATTCATTCTTCCTCTTTCTCTAACACGGGAGGCAAGGCTTGTCGTTCCAACAAAGAAATCAGTCCAGTGATTAGCCACAGTTTTTACAATGTTTCCTTCCAGGGGAAATTGAGAAGCCATTACCTTGTACAGTCTGAACCTCTGTCTTATGTTCTTCTAACGTCCTGTAGTGGAGAGGATCCATCCTGGTGCTGGAGCGAGAGAGAGGGAGAAGGAAAGATGATGTTATGTTCTTCCAACGTCCTGTAGTGGAGAGGATCCATCCTGGTGCTGGAGCGAGAGAGAGGGAGAAGGAAAGATGATATTATGTTCTTCTAACGTCCTGTAGTGGAGAGGATCCATCCTGGTGCTAGAGCGAGAGAGAGGGAGAAGGAAAGATGATGTTATGTTCTTCTAACGTCCTGTAGTGGAGAGGATCCATCCTGGTGCTGGAGCGAGAGAGAGGGAGATGGAAAGATGATGTTATAGTGTAGGATGAAAGTATACAAATATTGTCAAACGCTGGTCTTTTTTTTGGCTAATGCTTTGTATAAATAATCTGTGAGATTCAATCTCCCCGAAACACTTGACCAGACTTTCTGTAAGCATTTGTAAAGAATGCCTCCAAAAATAAGTCCTCTCAAGGGATGTGGCACAAGAGGGCACGAATTGGTCATACCCTTTTTTTGATGAACAGCAGGAACTAATCAGTCTGACCACAACATGAACAGCAGGAACTAATCAGTCTGACCACAACATTAACAGCAGGAACTAATCAGTCTGACCACAACATGAACAGCAGGAACTAATCAGTCTGACCACAACATTAACAGCAGGAACTAATCAGTCTGACCACAACATTAACAGCAGGAACTAATCAGTCTGACCACAACATTAACAGCAGGTTCTAATCAGTCTGACCACGACAATGACAGCAGGAACTAATCAGTCTGACCACGACAATAACAGCAGGAACTAATCAGTCTGACCACGACAATAACAGCAGGAACTAATCAGTCTGACCACAACATTAACAGCAGGAACAAATCCGTCTGACCAAAAATTCGAATCTACACCTATTAATGTATTCATATATTCCATGAGCATTCATTATTTCTCTCTCTTTCCTTTGGTTAGCTATGAACAAAGGTCACAGAAAAAGAAAAAGTTGAAAGAGAAGAGAGGAGAGAGAAGAACATCTAATTTGTCAGCCTATTCAGACAGCTGGGGCTGAGAGAAGGCAGTTAACATAAAACATGTCAATGGCTCCTCTTTGGTTGGACAGCTCACCTCTTGACTGGTACGGTCACACGTCTGCGACAATGATCGTTAGAGGCGATAGAGCTGTGACGTTGACGTGTCACTAGCACGTCCGGATGCGCTCCTTCTCAGCACAACAGTACGAAACACAAACATTTGTCCAGGAGGTGTTGATAATGGGAGTGGTCTATCTGTGCCCTTTGCCTTCCCACTCGCCATGTGCCCTTTGCATTCCCACTCGCCATGTACCCGTTGCCTTCCCACTCGCCATGTGCCCTTTGCCTTCCCACTCGCCATGTGCCCTTTGCCTTCCCACTCGCCATGTGCCCTTTGCCTTCCCACTCGCCATGTGCCCTTTGCCTTCCCACTCGCCATGTGCCCTTTGCCTTCCCACTCGCCATGTGCCCTTTGCCTTCCCACTCGCCATGTGCCCTTTGCCTTCCCACTCGCCATGTGCCCTTTGCCTTCCCACTCGCCATGCGCCCTTTGCCTTCCCACTCGCCATGTGCCCCTTGCCTTCCCACTCGCCATGTGCCCCTTGCCTTCCCACTCGCCATGTGCCCTTTCGAGTGGTAGAATAATAAAACATTTCATTTATACAGTTTTTGTCGTTGTTGTTCTGAACCCACTGCCCCCAAGTTGTTGTAACGCCGTCAAATTGGCCACTCCCCCACCCATACCCCTACCCCGTCCGCTGCTCTGCCCTGTACGGAGCTTGCGTGCTCCCAGATGTGCCTTTTTCCCAGTCTGCACATCTATGGAGATATGGAGGTATCCAAACATGCAAGCCTTGAGATACGTTCACCGGTCGAGTGTGTGTAGCAAGCTACCTAGTTTCAAATATCAGCCGTACTGCCACAGCAGCATAACATTTGATTGACGCTTGATAACACTTGATTTGCTTAATCATCAATATTGGTTCTGGTTGGCTGTTACGCGCAGCAGAGTGAGGCAGAACGACATAGAGAGGAGCAGCTGCATCTAGGACCCTCCAACCCAACTCCATCCATTCTTCAGTCAGGAGTTGCACATGTGCATCAGGGTAGCAGCAGCACAGGTAGTCTAGACTCTAGCTAGCTACCATATACTAAACTATCCACACAAGCCACTAGCCAGCCGTCCATATACAGTAGCAAGAAAAAGAACATGAACCCTTCGGAATTACCTGGTTTTCTGCATAAATTTTACATCAAATTTGATCTGATCTTCATCTAAGTCACAACAATAGACAAACTCACTGTGCTTAAACTAAGAACACACAAATTATTGTATTTTTCTTGTCTATATTGAATACATAATTTAAACATTCACAGTGTAGGTTGGAAAAAGTATGTGAACCACTAGGCTAATGACTTCTCCAAAAGCTAATTGGAGTCAGGAGTCAACTAACCTGGAGTCGAATCGATGAGACAAGATTGGAGATTTTGGTTAGTGCTGCCCTGCCCCATAAAAAACACTCACAAAATTTGAGTTTGCTATTCACAAGAAGCATTGCCTAATGTATTTGTATTTATTATGGATCCCCATTACTCTTCCTGGGGTCCAGCAAAATCAAGGCAGTTTATACAATTTTAAAAACATTACAATACATTTAGAGATTTCACAACACACTGTGTGCCCTCAGGCTCCTACTCCACCACTACCACATATCTACAGTACTAAATCCATGTGTATATATACAGTGTGTGTGTGTGTGTGTGTGTGTGTGTGTGTGTCTGTGTGTCTGTGTGTGTGTGTGTGTGTGTGTGTGTGTGTGTGTGTGTGTGTGTGTGTGTGTGTGTGTGTGTGTGTGTGTGTGTGTGTGTGTGTGTGTGTGTGTGTGTCTGTGCCAATGTGTTGCTTCAAAGTCCCCGCTGTTCCATAAGGTGTTTTTTTAATCAGTTTTTTAAATCTAATTTTACTGCTTGCGTCAGTTACTTGATGTGGAATAGAGTTTCTTGTAGTCATGGCTCTATGTAGTACTGTGTGCCTCCCATAGTCTGTTCTGGACTTGGGGACTGTGAAGAGGCTTCTTGTGGCATGTCTTGTGGGGTATGCATGGGTGTCCGAGCTGTGCGCCAGTAGTTCAAACAGACAACTCAGTGCATTCAACATGTCAATACCTCTCATAAATAAAAGTAGTGATGAAGTCAATCTCTCCTCCACTTTCAACCAGGAGAGATTTACATGCATATTATTAATATCAGCTCTCTGTGTACGTCCAAGGGCCAGCTGTGCTGCCCTATTCTGAGCCAATTGCAATTTTCCCAATTCCTTTTGTGTGGCACCTGACCACACGACTGAACAGTAGTAAAGGTGTGACAACTAGGGCCTGTAGGACCTGCCTTGTTGATAGTGTTGTTAAGAAGGCAGAGCATTGCTTTATTAAAGACATACTTCTCCCCATCTTAGCTACTACTGCATCAATATGTTTTGACCATGACAGTTTACAATCTAAGAAGTTTATTCATCTCAACTTGCTCAATTTCCACATTTATTATTACCAGAATAAGTTGCGGTATCGGGTTTAGTGATTGTTTTGTTCCAAATAAAATGTTTAGGGCTAACTTATTCCTTGCCACCCACTCTGAAGCTAACTGCAGCTCTTTGTTGAGTGTTGCAGTCATTTCAGTCGCTGTAATAGCTGACGTGTAGAGTGTGGAGTCATCCGCATATATAGACACTCTGGCTTTACTCAAAGTCAGTGGCATGTCGTTTGTAAAAATGGAAAAAAGCAAGGGGCCTAAACAGCTACCCTGGGGAATTCCTGATTCTAACTGGATTATATTTGAGAGGCTTCCATTAAAGAACACCCTCTGTGTTCTGTTAGACAAGTAACTCTTTATCCACAATATAGCAGGTGGTGTAAAGCAATAACACATACGTTTTTCCAGCAGCAGACTATGATCGATAATGTCAAAAGCTGCACTGAAGTCTAACAAGACAGCCTCCACAATCATTTTATCATCAATTTCTCTCAGCTAATCATCAGTCATTTGTGTAAGTGCTGTGCTTGTTGAGTGTCCTTCCCTATAAGCATGCTGAAATGCTGTTGTCAATTTGTTTAATGTGAAATAGCAAAGCATCTGGTCAAACACAATGTTTTCCAGACGTTTACTAAGGGTTGGTAACATGCTGATTGGTGGGCTATTTGAGCCGGTAAAGGGGCTTTACTATTCTTGTGTAGTGGAATGACTTTAGCTTCCCTCCAGGCCTGAGGGCACATGCTCTCTAGTAGGATTAAATTGAAGATGTGGCAAATAGGAGTGGCAATATCATCTGCTATTATCCACAGTAATTTTCCATCCAGATTGTCAGACCCCGGTGGCTTGTCATTGTTGATAGACAACAAAAAAATTTTCACCTCTTCCACACTGACTTTACGGAATTCAAATGTAGAATTCTTGTCTTTCATTGTTTGGTCTGATATACTTGGATGTGTAGTGTCAGCATTTGTTGCTGGCATGTCATCCCTAAGTTTGCTTATCTTGTCAATGAAAAAGTCATTACAGTAGTTTGCAATATCAATTGGCTTTGTGATGAATGAGCCATCTGATTCAATGACTGAAGGAGCCGAGTTGGCTTTTTTCCCCAAAATGCCATCTAAGGTGTCCCAAAGCTTTTTACTATTATATTCTTTATATCATTTATCTTTGTTTCATAGTGTAGTTTCTTTTAATTTTTATTTAGTTTAGTCACATGATTTCTTATTTGCAATACGTTCAATCAGTTGGGCTGCCAGACCTAATTGCCATACCTTTTGCCTCACCCCTCTTAACCATAACATTTTTCAATTCCTCATCAATCCAAGGGGATTTAACAGTTTTTACAGTCATTTTCTTAATGGGTGCGTGCTTATTAGTAACTGGATATCTGCAGCATTGGTAAAGATGTGATCAATACATGTTGATGATTTAATTCCTGTGCTGTTTGTAACTACCCTGGTAGGTTGACTGCCAACCTGATCCAGGTTGCAGGCACTGGTTACAGTTTGATGTTTTTCCTGAGTGGACAGCTTGATGATAGCCAGTCAATATTTAAATCACCCAGAAAATATCTGTTGATATCCCATACATGATCAAGCATTTCACACATATTATCCAGATACTGACTGTTAGCACTTGATGGTGTATAGCAGCTTCCCACAAGAATGGGTTTTAGGTGAGGCAGAGGAACCTGTAGCCATATTACATCAACAGTATTTAACATTACATCCTCTCTAATCTTTACAGGAATGTGATTCTGAAAATAGACCTCAACAACGGCTCCGTTGGGATTTCAGTATATGTTATAACCATGTATTGCTACCACTGTATCATCAAAGGTTTTATCTAAGTGAGTTTCAGAGATAGTCAGAATATGAATGTAATCTGTTACAAGCAAGTTTTTGACTTCATGGACCTTGTTTCTCAGGCTACATATGTTAATATGGGCTGTTTTTTAGCACATTTATCGGGGGGCTTGATTGTTTTTAATGCTTTACTGGGAAGCTTAGAGGTAGACTTACTCATGTTATTTACATTGGAGCTGATAGTGCAGGGTGAGCTGCATAAAGTGGTCTTCCTACTATTGCACACCACCTCAGTGCTAACAGTATAACTCTGGTTTATACGCTCATGATTACTGCTTACAATAGCTGTAGGATAAACAGATGTATTAGGTGAAATTAGGGGTACATTAATTAAATTACTTACATTGTGTTTGCCAATGCCCCTAAGATCATGTACATTTGATGCAGCATTATGACGACTCACTGTCACAATGGTAGGGATTAACTGAGCTGGTCTTGGATAATTTAACAGTCATTTTTCAACACAACCTTGAAATGCGTGGACAGGAGTCCAGGAGCCAAGATGATTTGGATGGACTCCGTCATTCCTGTAAAGTATTTTCTGTTTCCAGAAGGTGTCAAAGTTATCAATAAAAGTGACTCTGTCTTTTAGCCAGATGTGTAATGCCAGCAGTCTGCTGAATCTTTCACACCCGCGGCCCAACAATGGTACTGGACCTGAAATTATTGGCTGTTTTTTGGACTCTTTTAATGCTAAAATCAATGCTAAAATTCTTTAAAATCCATTTTCAAATGTTCCGAGCTAGCCTTCCTGATGTCGTTTGACCCCACATGGACTACGACAGTGTCAGCTCCCGACATCTATGGTAGAACAGTCGGAAACAGCCTTGTGATGTCCTGTACTCATGCTCCTGGGTAGCACAGAGTTGTTGCCTTGGGGACTGAGATGTTTCTCACCATAGAGCTGCCTATGATGACAGCTGGTAATGTTGAATGGGCCGGTTTCTCAGGCAGCCTCACGGTCTGGTGAGGCTGGGAGCTCTGAGGATCTGAAACCAAGTTAGAAGCCACCGGAGAGGGAGACAGACCTGAGGATGAAGACGCAGGTACCTCCGGATCCGATCTTGATTGGGAAGCCACCAAGAACGAAGACGCCGGAACTTCTGGATCCAGGGCGGCAAAGCTGTTTCTAGTCTGTGTCAGTTCCGGGCTCAACATCTCCATGGAGACCCCCGTTGCCAGAGTACGCCTTCCTCGGCGAGTGACGTACCTCCATGGCTGGTTGGTTGCGTTGAGATCAGCTCCGTTCTCCAGGGAAGGAGGAGACACCTTCGGGGGTGGTACCCTGTCTAGCACCGGCCAATCGGCTGTGGAGAGCGGTGGCGAAACTTCCACCAGACCAGAGCGGCGTCCGGCTACTGGGGTGGAAGAAAAATATAAAGTAGGTAGGCATGGGTTCCCCAGTAGCTTATGTAGGTTTGCTACTTGCTTGCTAAGAGTAGCTACTTCGCTCCTGTAGTCCTCCACAAGCATGCAGTTGCTACATTGAAAGTCAGCGCGGTCCACATGTGAATCATGCCTCGAACAAAAGAGATCTCAGAAGACCTAAGATTAAGAGTTGATGCCTTGCATAACATTTTATGCACAATTTATGCAGAAATCCAGGCAATTCTAAAGGGTTCATATACTTTTTCATCCCACTGTATTATGAGTTAGAAGATTATGAATAGTACACCAAATCAAATTGGTCACATACACGTGTTGAGCAGATGTTATTGCGGGTGTAGTGAAATGCTTATGCTTCTAGTTCCAACAGTGCAGCAGTATCTAACAAGTAATATCTAACAATTTCACAAAATATACCCAATACACACAAATCTAAGTAAGGAATGGAATTAAGAATATATAAATATATGGACGAGCAATGTCAGAGCGGCATAGACTAAGATACAGTAGATAGTATAGAATACAATATATACATGATGAGTAATGCAAGATATGTAAACATGATTAAAGTGACACTATTAACATGACTAGTGTTCCATTTATTAAAGTGGCCAGTGACTTAGTCTGTGTACATATATAGGCACTAGATTGAAGATGGTTTTCAGTCTCTCGGTCACAGTTTTGATGCATCAGTACTGACCTCGCCTTCTGGATGATAGTTATTATTTAAGAGCATTGAAGATAAATTGAAGATAAATGACAATCAGTTAAAAAAAATGGTCTGGGAGTAGAAATGATTGGCCAGGCTTCCAGTTTTCGCCATAATGCTCCTTAGCCGCCCTGACTAATGGAAGCGAGGAGAACAGGCCGTAGCTCGGATGGGAGGTCTCTGAGGATCTTCTTGGCTTTCCTGCGACACCTGGTGTTGTAGGTGTCCTGGAGGGCAGGCAGTGTGCACCCAATGGTGCGTTCGGCTGTGCGTACCACCCTCTGAAGTGCCTTGCGGTCTGCGGTGGTGGAGTTGTCATACCAGGCTGTGATGCAGCCCGATCTATGATCAGGGGCAACTCTGTTTGGGGTAAAGGGAAACACACAACAGGACAGTTTGGGCCGGAGAGCATCTAGGAGAGAGATGTCAGCGCAAGATCAGGTGTTCCTCATGGAGCTCCGTAACTAACCTCAATTCTGATTTATCAGCTCTGCTAACCCTAGGACAAGCATAGAAAAAGAAAGAATAGAATGAGAGAGAGAGAGCACCATGGCTGTGGGTAAAAATACAGGGGATATACAGCCGGTGTTGTGTGTCTGTGTCTGTGTACTTACCTCACTAGAGGTCTTCAAACTCAGTGAGCTCTTTGAAGAATCATCATCTTGGGTTGATTGGAACATACAGCATATATCCAATATAGTTTATGAAATCAATTGAGGCATTGAACAATTACAAATAAGACAGCTAGATACACCTTCTTCAAACCCTAGCAAACTAATACATTGCTATAGCATACACAATATCACAGATTATTTTACCAGACTCGCAATGTTTTCCATTCTCGCTAATACTGTAACATTATCGAACAATGTTTTTTAAAATAAACAAATGTTTTGCGGGAGAGGCTATATGGACAATCCTGGCCTACAAAAATATTGAAATAAGAACAAATTCTTATTTACAATGACGGCCTACCCCGGACGACGCTGGGCCAAGTGTGCGCCGCCCTGTGGGATTCATAATCAACAGCCGGATGTGATACAGCCTGGATTCAAACCAGGGACTGTAGGGACTCTTCTTGCACTGAAATGCAGTGCCTTAAACCGCTGCACCACTTTGAGGAGCCCTAAAATATAATAATATAATTTAAGTAGCGCAGTTGAGAACCAAGTGAACTGAATCCCACAGGGTTGTGACAGCTTAGGACACACTGTCATGGTGTTTTAGCCATTGAGTAAAATATATCATGGTGACATGTAGATGGCTACTAATATTAGTTATTTCTTGTGTAGGCTGCTATATTCTACTTGAAATTCTGTATCATCCTGGGACGGAAAACAATTTGCCACGTTACTAGATTCCGCCGCCGACACAATGTAAGACTACAGCTGACCAGTTGCACTGCACCTTAGTTGGCAGGCACCTCAATACAACATGGTGCACTGGTCATTCGCATCAGCTTTAGCGGCTCGCGAGTATGGCCCACAACTTGGTTTATGTGTAAAATGCAGCACGTCAATCCCCCATAATATGGGTCATCTTTTGAACTGCTAGAAACAAGACATTTTCTCTGTAGTAATCGTGGAAACATAACGGTCACGAATCTGCACTCAGTGTATTCTCTATGGCACTCAGAGGCTGCGACACAGCCTATAATCACAATATTCTTTTGAATGATGTTTTTCTAGGTCATTCATTCATTTTAATCTACAGTAGGCATAAGCTATTACTGTAAAGAAATACAGTATGTTAGAGTAATTTTTACAGGATGCTTCCGAATTATAGTATTTTTCAGCATTTTACCCATAATGCAGTGCAATCTAGAGCATGAATGGTGTAAAACAAATGTATGGTACTATACTGTGCATCCTTCAGTGTTTTACTGTTGAAAGTACAGAAAAGTCTTACAGTGTGAGCAAATACACCCTACTGGGTTGGTTCGAAGCAGTGGTGGAAAAAGTACCTAATTCTCATATTTGAGGTAAAGTAAAGATACCTTAATAGAAAATGAATGTAACGGCTTTCCTCCTCCTCTTCATCAGAAGAGGAGGAGCAGGGATCGAACCAAAATGCAGCGGAGTTTGTAGACATGATTTCTTAAAGAAAAAACACGAACTCGACTATACACTAACAAAACAAATAAACGGTGTAGACAGATCTGAATGACGGACTCACAATAACACACGAGAACGCACGAACAGGGAAAAAAGCCTACACATAAATGACACTGAACAAACAAACCGAAACCAGTCCCGTGTGGCGTAATGACATACACAAACACAGGAGACAATCACCCACCACGAACACTGTGAAAACACCTACCTAAATATGACTCTTAATTAGAGGAACGCCAAACACCTGCCTCTAATTAAGAGCCATACCAGGCAACCCATAAACCAACATAGAAACAGAAAACATAGAATGCCCACCCAAACTCACGTCCTGACCAACTAACACATATAACAAACTAACAGAAATAGGTCAGGAACGTGACAATGAAAAGTAAGAGAGAAAGTTACCAAGTAACATACTACTTGAGTAAAACTCCAAAAGTATTTGGTTTGAAATATACTTCAGTATCAAAATTAAATGTAATTGCTAAAATATACTTACGTATCAAAAGAAATTGTAAATCATTCCAAATTCCTTGTAGTAAGCAATCCAGACCGCATCCTTTTCTTTTTTTAAAATGTACGGATAGCCAGGGGCACGCTCCAACACTCAGATATCATTTACAAACAAAGCATGTGTTTAGTGAGTCCGTCTGTCACGGCCGTCGAAAGAAGTGGACCAAAGTGCAGCGTGGTGAGCATACATTCTCTTTTATTTTAGTAAATGTCGCCAACAAAACAAGAAACAAAACGAAGAAACAACCGTGAAGCTCACAGGGCTATAGTGCCAATAACAAAGATAACTACCCACAATCACAGGTGGGAAAAAGGGCTGCCTAAGTATGATTTCCAATCAGAGACAACGATAGACAGCTGTCCCTGATTGAGAACCATACCCGGCCAAAACAAAGAAACACACATCATAGAAATAAAGGACATAGAATGCCCACCCAAATCACACCCTGACTTAACCAAAAAGAGACATAGAAAAGGCTCTCTAAGGTCAAGGCATGACACCGTCAGATCAGAGGCAGTAGGGATGACCAGGGATGTTCTCTTGATAAGTGCTGAATTTGATCATTTTCGAGTCCTGCTAAGCATTCAAAATGCAACGAGTAATTTTGGGTGTCAGTAAAAACGTAAAGACTAAAAAGTATATACATTTCTTTTAGAATGTAGGAAAAAATGTAAAAGTATTAAAAGTACAAGTTGTCAAAAATATAAATAGTAAAGTAAAGTACTGATATGAAAAAACTACTTAAGTAGTACTTTGAAGTATTTTTACTTAAGTACTTTACACCACTGGTTAGAAGTCCTGAAACCCAAATTACTAGTCTAATTTGGGTTTAGGATCTTGCCAAATCTCCCTGTGTATATCCACATATAGCAAATGGCATGCTTCAAGCTGCTTTTGTCAATGTAATTTGGACGTACAGTAGTGGGAGGAATTCTTGTGTACATATCAGGAGTGTGGAGTGTGGAGGCGTGTTCATGCAGAGTTTGTTTGTAATGTTGGACATGAATGTGCGGTCATCTGGTGTGTATATAGACAGGCTGCCTGACAACGTCGCAAAAACAATGCGTGAGTGTCGCAGAGGCAGAATTCCGGGTGTTGTTATGATTCTGGTCGGTCAGATATTTTATTTAACTAGGCAAGTCAGTTATTTACAATTAGCATTAGTGTAGCCAGTAATATTTCTCAGGTCATGTTTTTACTCGTTATAGGAGTTGAAAACATCATACGGTAGTTAATTTAAACCGTTTTAAACCGTTTTATAGCAATTTATATCCGTTTAGTGCACATTTTGGGACATTTATTTCTGAGACACTTTGAAGCGCCGGGCAGGTTTCCAGTTCATGCCGAACGCAGTTGGCATTTCCACATGGCAAGAGGACAGCTTTCGACCAAAAGACGATTAGACCCAAGAAAGGATTCTTTGCCCAAGATTCTGATGGAAGAACAGCTCAAAGTAGGAACAATTTATTATGATAAATCGTGTTTCTGTCGAAAAATGTTAATCGCTTATGATGCCATCTTGTTAGACGTAGCTTCGCTTGGCGCAAACTGTATTGAAAAGTAAGGATAATTTAAAAAATGTAAATCAGCGATTGTATTAAGAATTAAATTGTCTATCAATCGCTGTCCACCCTATATTTTTTTGTCACGTTTATGAGTATTTATGCATACGACTAGATCACTGTCTAATATGGCGCACGACATTGTCTGACCAGCTGGGCAACTTTTGTCATTGTCTAACCATGATTTTGGTGGCTAAATATGCACATTTTCGAACAAACTGTATATGTATGTTGTAATATGATGTTACAGGAGTGTCATCGGAAGAATTCTGAGAAGGTTAGTGAAAAAATTTATATATTTTGGCGATGTTTACGTTATCGCTCTCTTTGGCTAGAATCAATGCTGGGGTAATGTTTGCACATGTGCTATGCTAATATAACGATTTATTGTGTTTTCGCTGTAAGACACTTAGAAAATCTGAAATATTGTCTGTATTCACAGGATCTGTGTCTTTCGATTAGTGTATGCTGTGTATTTTTACGAAATGTTTGATGATTAGTAATTAGGTAAACACGTTGCTCTATGTATTTATTCTAGTCCATTTGTGACGGTGGGTGCAATTGTAAACTATGATATCTACCTGAAATATGCACATTTTTCTAACAAAACCTATCCTATACCATAAATATGTTATCAGACTGTCATCTGATGAGTTTTTTTCTTGGTTAGTGGCTATCAATATCTTAGTTTAGCCGAATTGGTGATAGCACCTGATGGAGTAAGAAACTGATGGAGTTAGAAAAGTGGTGTCTTTTGCTAACTGGTTAGCTAATAGATTTACATATTTTGTCTTCCCTGTAAAACATTTTAAAATTCTGAAATGGTGGCTTTATTCACAAGATCTGTATCTTTCATTTGGTGTCTTGGACTTGTGATTTCATGAACATTTTTTTTTATGATATCCCTGTAACTTTAGGCTAGGCTATGCTAGTCAGCTTTTGTGTTGGGGGGGATCCCGGATCCGGGTTTGGTAGGCGTTCGAGGTTAAGTGAAAAACCTACCAGTGTTGCAGTTCTTGTCACAAACCGGTGTGCCTGTTACCTACTACGATATCCCGTTCAAAGGCACTTACAATTTTTGTCTTGCCCATTCACCGTTTGAATGACACGTAAACACAATCCATGTCTCAGCTGTCTCAAGGTTAAAAGTCCTTCTTCAAACAGTCACCTCCCCTTCATCTACACTGATTGAAGTGGATTTAAAAAGTGACATCAATAAGGGATCATAGATTTCACATGGATTCACCTGGTCAGTCTATGTCATGGAAAGAGCAGGTGTTCTTAATGTTTTGGATACTCACTGTACATTTGGACAGGACACATATTTACATGTTGTCAACAATCCTTTGATTCTAAGCCAACCCGGCCTGTTTAGCTCCAAGGGTTGCTCACTCATTGGTTTTGTTGCTGAACAACTCACCCGTCTATCTGATATGGTTTTAGGTGTGTATGAGTGTACTTAAATTAGTGTACTCCACTGGGATTCTCTGCCTCTGACCCTATTACGGGGGCTGAGTCACTGGCTTACTAGTGCTCTTCCATGCCCTCCCTAGGAGGGGTACATCACTTAAGTGGGTTGAGTCACAGACGTGATCTTCCTGTCCGGGTTGGCGCCCCCTCGGGCTCATGCAGTGGAGGAGATCTTCGTGGACTATACTCATCCTTGTCTCAGGGTAGTAGGCTCGTGGTCTGCGGATATCCCTCTACTGGTGTGGGGGCTGAGCTTTATCAAAGTGGGTGGGGTTATATCCTGCCTGGTTGGCCCTGTCTCGGGGTATCGTCGGATCAGCTCATGCCAGACACCTGACTCAAAGAGCTCTCCTTCCCTCATTCTTCACAGTAGAAGCATCAAACAAGGTTCTAAAGCCTTGACATCTAGTGGAAGCCTTAAGTGCAATATGACCCCAAAGACACTGTATATTGGATAGGCCAACCAAACCTCAGATTTTCCACTTCCTGGTTGGATTTTTTCTCAGGTTTTTCCCTACCACATGAGTTCTGTTATACTCACAGACATCATTCAAACAGTTTTAGAAACTTCAGAGTGTTTTCTATCCAACTAATAATATGCATATCTTAGCTTCTGGGCCTGAGTAGAATTGGGTCAGAAATTTAGAAAAGGAGTTGGTTCATCATTTCCAACCAATGCCTATTCACATAGGTGTAGCCATTGATTGACCCTATTTTACTTATGAAAACAATTCTCTCAAACAAAAATTACATTTAATCTTTTCACAAATAGTTTCATATTTCAACATTTAAATTGCACAACAATTCCATGTGAATGTGTAGACTTTGCAAGATACAGTTTATTTCGTCCTATCATCAGTAATAATGTCTCAGACGACAACTGATCTGGCATCATATTCTTTAAGTACCAACGGACACTTTCAACTGGTTGGATTACATAAAGATTGTTCTTTTCCCCAACCTTTTGAAGTTACAAGAAAAAGGGGGAGAGGTATTTATGGGTGGTCATAAACCTCCCCCAACAGGGCAACATCATGACATGTCTAAAGAGACGAGACTAACAAGGGAAATACATGAACTAATAGTACAGATAGATAGCAATAAATACAGAGATACACAATAGATGAGAGGAAAAACAAAAAGAACTGGAAGAACTTATTCAAGAACGATCTAATTTACTACAAAAAAGCAAAGTGAATGGACTATGGAGAAAAATGCACCAAATTCTTTCTGAATCTCCAACACAGGAATGCTACCTAAAAAAGTTTATAGAAACTCGTTACTAAAGACGGAGTAATCTATGATTCTCCGAATGTCACGATCGTCAAAGGGAGAGAGAGAGGACCAAGGCGCAGAGTGTGCAAAATACATCTTCTCTTTAATTTGAAGAAGAACAAACAAAACAACAAAATGACGAACGTGAAGCTATACAAGAACTAAGTGCAACACATGCAACATAGAACCTCGACATAGACAATTCCCCACAAACAGCTAAAGCCTATGGTTGCCTTAAATATGGCTCCCAATCAGAGACAACAATAACCAGCTGTCTCTAATTGAGACCCAATTCAGGCAACCATAGACTTTCCTAGAACCTACACTCAACCATAGACACAGCTAGACACATTCACTCAACACAAACCCATACACTACACCCTGCTGGAGGTCATTTTGCAGGACTCTGGCAGTGCACCTCCGGTCACAAAGGCGGAGGTAGCGGTCCTGCTGCTGGGTTGTTGCCCTCCTACGGCCTCCTCCACGTCTCCTGATGTACTGGCCTGTCTCCTGGTAGCGCCTCCATGCTCTGGACACTACGCTGACAGACACAGCAAAACTTTTTGCCACAGCTCGCATTGATGTGCCATCCTGGATGAACTGCACTACCTGAGCCACTTGTGTGGGTTGTAGACTCCGTCTCATGCTACCACTAGAGTGAGAGCACCGCCAGCATTCAAAAGTGACCAAAACATCAGCCAGGAAGCATAGGAACTGAGAAGTGGTCTGTGGTCACCACCTGCAGAATCACTCCTTTTTTGGGGGTGTCTTGCTAATTGCCTATAATTTCCACCTTTTGTCTATTCCATTTGCACAACAGCATGTGAAATTTATTGTCAATCAATGTTGCTTCCTAATTGGACAGTTTGATTTCACAGAAGTGTGATTAACTTGGAGTTACATTGTGTTGTTTAAGTGTTCCCTTTATTTTTTTGAGCAGTGTACATAGCATACAGCAAATGAAAGACAAAGATCTTGTGAATCCAGCCAATGTTTCAGATCTATTAAGTGTTTTACAGCGAAAACACAATATAGCATTATATTAGCTTACTACAATAGCCAACCACACAACAGCATTGATTCAGGCCAACAATAGCAATAACGAATAAACCAGCAAAAGATATGAATTTTTTCACTAACCTTCTCAAACTTCTTCAGATGACAGTCCTATAACATCATATTACACAATACATATAGAGTTTGTTCGAAAATGTGCATATTTAGCGGCACAAATCGTGGTTATACAATGAGAAAAGTAGCCAAGCTGCCAACAATATGTCGGGCGAAATCTTGGGAGAGGCACCTAATCTAATCAGTAACTAATCCTAAACTTGACTAAAAAATACAGGTTGGACAGCAAATGAAAGATACATTAGTTCTTAATGCAATCGCTGTGTTAGATTTTTTAAAATTAACGTTACTACAACATACAGCGTGCGTTAAAGCGAGACCGCACCGAGATTAATGGCGGAATATGAGTTTAACATTTTTCAACAGAACAACGAAATAACATCATAAATAGTTCTTACTTTTGATGAACTCCCATCAGAATCTTGGGCAAGTTGTCCTTTTTCCAAAAGAATCGTTTCTCAGTTTTAGATTGTCGTCTTCAACGTTGGAATTAGCAGTAAACATTAGCCATGTGGCAAAGACGTGCCCAACTCACTAAAACGCAGCACTAATAAATATCCAAACATCGCAATATACTGATATAAACTGATATAATTTGGTTTAAAATAACAACATTATGATGTCTTTAACACCTATATCGAATAAAAACAGAGCCGGATATATCTAAGGGCTATAACGGGAGCTTTCTAGAACGACATCCAGAGGTCCTTTTTGCGTCATGGTGAAGAGAAGAAACGACGGACCCCACGTTGCCAGCCCATTTATAAGCTCTCAGATCTGCCTAGCAACACCATTTCAATTCTCACTATTTGCTGACATCCAGGGGAAGGCGTATGCAGTGCATCTCAACCAATAGAAGACAGGCAAATTTATAAAGGGACCTAGATTTCAGCATTCTCACATCCTCATAGGAAAATTGCTCTAACTCCAGTTCAGTTTTACTCACAGATATAATTCAAACGGTTTTAGAAACTAGAGAGTGTTTTATATCCAATAGTAATAATAATATGCATATTGTACGAGCAAGAATTGAGTACAAGGCAGTTTAATTTGGGAACGAAATTATTACAAAGTGCCAACAGCACCCCCTATTGAGAAAAGGTTAAACATGACAGCATAGTTGAACGATATATGGTGCATAGAAATCCAAACAGGATGGCTAGCGGAGATAGGTGGGAGGGGCCGAGGGAAGGTGAGGGTTGAAATGTGGAAATGTAGAAATGGAGACAAGTAGGAGTGGAGTTGCTGGGCTAGAATGACGTCAAAATTGAAGTCATAATAAACATAACAACAAGTAAGTTTGAATGACACTGAGGGGCAGTACTGCTAATGGCTGTTTGCCTGAGGCTGATGCCGTGCAGGTGTTTGTACACATGCATATATACACTCTCTCATTTAAATGCACACACGTTCATATACATGGACATGTACACACATGTAAATAGTGCAATACATGCTCTGAAACATATTCAGTTGGCCTTGCTGTTATGCTTTTTGTTGTCATTGAAGTCTTTCGTTTTTGCATTGTTGTTTTCTGTTTTCCATTGTCTTTTAATTTTTTTTCTCTGTTCATTTTGTTGGTTGTTGGTGCATTGGAGGACGAGGGCTGGGGGGACGGGGGAATGGAATTATTTTATTTTTCGTGTGTGTGGGGGGGTTCAAGGATGGTTGAGGGGCAGCTCTTGGGGGAACTGTGGGGGGGATCTAGGAGGGCTGGTGGTCTGGTGGTTGGAAGTTTGGGCCGGTGGCTGATGGATTGCTGGTTCGGGTCCCTGTTTTTAACTTGGGAAATCTGTTGACGTGCCCTTGAGCAGGGCGTTGACCCTGGTTATTGCTGTGGGTTGCTCTGGATGGGAGTCTGTTAGATGACTAATGGGATGTAGATGTTGAACGGCTTCACTGCAAGTAGATTGTAGGTTTTATATATTCAATAAAATAAAAGATTATTTGATAAATAAATAAAAAAATACAAAGGATCACATTCTTATCATGTAAGTGATTCTAAGGCCTAAGAAATAGTTAGCAGTCTAGTCTTCATGGCTGCTTCACAGTAGCCTGGTCCCAGATCTGTTTGTAGCCTGGTCTCAGATCTGTTTGTAGCCTGGTCCCAGATCGATTTGTAGCCTGGTCCCAGATCTATTTGTAGCCTGGTCCCAGATCTATTTGTAGCCTGGTCTCAGATCTGTTTGTAGCCTGGTCCCAGATCTGTTTGTAGCCTGGTCCCAGATCTATTTGTAGCCTGGTCCCAGATCTATTTGTAGCCTGGTCTCAGATCTGTTTGTTGCCTGGTCCCAGATCTGTTTGTAGCCTGGTCCCAGATCTGTCTCCTAAACTCCTATGGGCATTGTCATGCCTAATGTAGGAGTTGACAAGACAGCACAAACAGATTTGGAACCAGGCTAACTGAACAGGGATGTACAGTAACTTTTACCTCAGCTCAGACCATTACATAACAGAGTCCTGGTGGTGTGTCTGTAGCTCAGAGAACCCAAACAGCAGGGCATGGGGTCATACAACCTGTGTGTTGGTCAGAGAACCCAAACAGCAGGGCAGGGGGTCATACAGCCTGTGTTTTGGTCAGAGACCCCTATCGGTTGAATTAAATTAGAGTCTTTCAACATGTTTGTTCTGGGAGGGCTGAAAACTCTCTCTCGCTCTCTTTCCTTATCGCCATCTCCCTCTCTAGCTTTCACTTCGGTCACTTTCTCTTGCTCTCCCACTCTAGCGCTCCCCTCGCTCACTTTATCTCTCAATCGTTCTCCTCCTTTCTCCTTCCTCTCTCTCTCAATTCCATTCAATTCAAGGGGCTTTATTGGCATGGGAAACATATGTTAACATTGCCAAAGCAAGTGATGTAGATAATTAACAAAAGTTAATTAAACAATAAAAATGAACAACAAACATTACACTCACAGAAGTTCCAAAATAATTTCAAATGTCATATTATGTGTATATACTGTTTTGTAACGATGTGCAAATGGTTAAAGTACAAAAGAGAAAATTAATAAACATTAATATGGGTTGTATATACAGTGGTGTTTGTTCTTCGCTGGTTGCACTTTTCTTGTGGAAACACGTCACAAATCTTGCTGCTGTGATGTCACACTGTGGTATTTCACCCAGTAGATATGGGAGTTTATCAAAATTGGGTTTGCTTTCGAATTCTTTGTGGATCTGTGTAATCTGAGGGAAACATGTGTCTCTAATATGGTCATACATTTGGCAGGAGGTTAGGAAGTGCAGCTCAGTTTCCACCTCATTTTGAGGGCAGTGTGCATTTAGCCCGTCTTCTCTTGAGAGCCATGTCTGCTTACAGCGGCCTTTCTCAATACCAAGGCTATGCTGACTGAGTCTGTACATAGTCAAAGCTTTCCTTAACCTGTTTGGGCTGCAGGGGCAGTATTGAGTAGCCGGATAAAAGGTGCCCATGTCAAACGGCCCCATACTCAATTCTTGCTCGTACAATATGCATATTATTATTAATAATGGATAGAAAACACTCTCTAGTTTCTAAAACTGTTTGAATTATATCTGTGAGTAAAACAGAACTCATTTTGCAGCAAACTTCCTGACAGGAAGTGGAAAATCTGAAATCGATGCTCTGTTCTAGGGCCTGCCTATAAATGTCCTTGAGATATATCAGTATACGTGTCACCAGTTTCCTGTTTTCTGGAGAGCGCGTGAAGGGACCTGGTTTTGCCTTCTGTACAGCTGTCGTTATAGACGACTAATATCTCCGGCTTTGATTTTATTTGATAAATGTGACAATATTATCGTAAAGTATGTTTTTTCAATATAGTTTTATTAGATTATTGAAAATTTTTCGGGACGTTAGGCGTGTTGCTTTGTCTGCGTATGTTCAGGAAGGAGAGCTTCGCGCCACTTTGCTAGCTTTCCGTGCTAATTGACTGGAGAAGAGGACATTCTAATTGGTATGTTGAATTTTATGTTCCTTTTGATTGCATAGAAGGCCCTTCTTGCCTTGTCTCTCAGATCATTCACAGCTTTGTGGAAGTTACCTGTGATGTTGATGTTTAGGCCAAGGTATATATAGATTTTTGTGTGCATTAGGGCAACGGTGTCTAGATGGAATTTGTATTTGTGGTCCTGGAGACTGGATATTTTTTAGAACACAATTATTTTGGTCTTACTTAGATTTACTGTCAGGGCCCAGGTCTGGTAGAATCTGTGCAGACGATTTAGGTGCTGCTGTAGGACGTCTTTGGTTGGTGACAGAAGCACCAGATCATCAGCAAACAGTAGACATTTGTCTTCAGATTCTAGTAGGGTGAGGCCGGGTGCTGCAGACTATTCAAGTGCCCTCACCAATTCGTTGATATATATGTTGAAGAGGGTGGGGCTTAAGCTGCATCCCTGTCTCACCCCATGGCTCTGTGGAAAGAAATGTGTGTTTTGTTTTTGCTAATTGTAACTGCAGACTTGTTTGTGTACATGGATTTTATAATGTCATATGTTTTCCCCCCAACACTATTTTTATCAACAATGCATCAGAAAACTTTGCCTTTGTTTGTTTGTCAGTTAGGGTGTGCAGGGTGAATGTGGTCTGTCGTACGATAATTTGGTAAAAAGCCAATTTGACATTTGCTTAGTATATTGTTGTCACTAAAGAAATGTACAAGACTGCTGTTAATGATATTGCATAGCATAGTTATTGGGGTCAAATATGTCTCCACTTTTGTGGATTGGGGTGATCAGTCCTTGGTTCCAAATATTGGGGAAGATGCCAGAGCTAAGGATGATGTTAAAGAGTTTAAGTATTGGCAGTTGGATTTTGTTGTCTGTATATTTTATCATTTCATTGAGGATACCATCAACACCACGGGCCTTTTTGGGTTGGAGGTTTTTTATTTTGTCCTGTAGTTCATTCAAGGTAATTGGAGAATCCAGTGGGTTCTAGTAGTCTTTAACAGTTGATTCTAAGATTTGTATTTGATCATGTATATGTTTTTGCTGTTTGTTCATTATTGTAGAGCCAAAAAGATTGGAGAAGTGGTTTACCCATACAACTCCATTTTGAATAGATAACTCTTCATGATGTTATTTGTTTAGTGTTATTCAATTTTCCCAGAAGTGGTTAGTCTATTGATTCTTCAATTACATTGAGCTGATTTCTGACGTGCTGTTCCTTTTCAGTAGTGTATTTCTGTATTGTTTTAGTGATTAACCATAGTGAAGGCGTAGACTCAGGTTTTCTTGGTCTCTATGTTTTTGGTTGGACAGGTTTCTCAATTTCTTTCTTAGTTTTTTGCATTCTTCATCAAACCATTTGTCATTGTCGTTAATCTTCTTCGGTTTTCTGTTTGACATTTTTAGATTTGATAGGGAAGATGAGAGGTCAAATATACTGTTTCGATTTTCTACTGCCACGTTTACACCTCCACTATTACAGTGGAACGTTTTGTCCAGGAAGTTGTCTAAAAGGGATTGAATTTGTTGTTGCCTAATTGTTTTTTGGTAGGTTTCCACACTACATTCCTTTCATGTATAGCATTTCTTAATATTACTCAGTTCCTTTGGCTTTGATGCCTCATGATTGAGTATTGCTCTGTTCAAGTAGACTGTGATTTACTGTGATCTGATAGGGGTGTCAGTGGGCGGACTGTGAACGCTCTAAGAGACTGTGGGCTGAGGTTAGTGCTAAAGTAGTCTACAGTACTACTGCCAAGAGATGAGCTATAGGTGTACCTACCATAGGAGTCCCCTCGAAGCCTACCATTGACTATGTACATACCCAGCGTGTGACAGAACAGGAGTTTATTACCCATTTTTGTTGTCATAGTTGTGCCTAGGGCGGCATATGGGGGACGGAACGCTGTCACCTTCAGGCAGGTGTTTGTCCCCCTGTGTGCTGAGGGTGTCGGGTTCTGGCTCCTCTCTCTCTAGCTCCACTTTGATTACTTTCTTTCTCCTCTCTTCCTCCCTCCCTTCCTTCCAGGTGACATCACTATAAACCTGGCTGCTGCCCAGTGACTGTGATTCAAGATGGCTGCTGTCCAGGGCTCCTCCAAGAGCCTGCTGATGATGGACGGGGACACGCTGGGCTTGTGACGTCCCTTCTGTTCCGTCGAGTGGGTCCCACTTATGTACACAACCCCATTCACCGCGCCAGCTTTAAACAGGAGGGAAACGATGGAGGAACACTGATAAACACACACACAGAGTCAGACACACAGACAATGTGAGAGACACACAGACATTGTGGGAGACACCTACACAAACACACACCTTGCATCGCCTCACCGCCACTCTGTGCATTTGTCCGCAGGGCAGGATTACGTGTTCCTACCCAGCGTGGTAAAATATTCATGGGGCTGTCTCTCTCCCCTCCATTTGTGTATCATCAGAGCAAGTTCATGTACGGCAGACGGATATGAAACACAGTCACCTGGATGGCATTATGTAAGGCACAAATGTAGTGCATACTACACTGAGGAGGGTGTACTGCTGCATACTACACTGCCTGATCTAGGCAGGGGAGGGGAGGAGGCGGTGTGTGGGTTTGTAGGGATGCTGTGATGCCCGGTCTGCAGATCTTATTTCTACTACCCCTCAATCTCACTTAAGATCATTTCCTACGATGACTCCATTTAGAAACCTTAAGCAATTGACTCACATGAGTGGTTTGCTTTCTGTTGCTGCCTTCACTAACTGGCTTTTGACATCAGAATGAAAAGCCTTTTCCAACCCCCCTTTTCAATATTGAATAGCTGTTCGGATGGCACTAACATGGGGCTGCGTGAGTACATAAATGTCAAGAGGAAATGTGCTCATGCATTTTGAGTGTTGTGTAAAAAAAAATTGATGAGGACTTTATGTAAAAGCTTGTTGAACCATTGTTAGATGAATATTCAGAACAACCAAAACCCAAATGCCATGAAATAGTGGGTGCTTATATTTGTCCTGTTTCACTGCATGTACAAGTGGGAAACCGGTAAGTGTGAGACACACTCGGCACCCCTGAGACACACTCGGCAAGTGGGGTCATGGACAGGGATCAGCCATTATTGACGGCGAGCCTGGAGCAATTAGGGTTAAGTGCCTTGCTAAAGGGTGGATTGAGATATTTGTTCACCTTGTCAACGCAGGGAGTCAAACTAGCAACATTTTGGTTGCTGACCCAACACTAACCACTAGGCTACCTGCCGCTCACGTATACCTACAGTTGAAGTCGGAGTTTACATACACTTAGGTTGGCGTCATTAAAACTCGTTTTTCAACCACACAAAATTCTTGTTAACAAACTATAGTATTGGCAAGTCGGTTAGAACATCTACTTTGTGCATGACACAAGTAATTTTTCCAACAATTGTTTACAGACAGATTATTTCACTTATAATTCACTGTATCACAATTCCAGTGGGTCAGAAGTTCACATACACTAAGTTGACTGTGCCTTTAAACAGCTTTGAAAATTCCAGAAAATGATGTCATGGCATTAGAAGCTTCTGATAGGCTAATTGACATAATTTGAGTCAATTGCAGGTGTACCTGTGGATGTATTTCAAGGCCTACCTTCAAACTCAGTGCCTCTTTGCTTGACATCATGGGGAAATCAAAAGAAATCAGCCAAGACCTCAGAATAAAAATTATAGACCTCCACAAGTCTGGTTCATCCTTGGGAGCAATTTCCAAACTCCTGAAGGTACCACGTTCATCTGTACAAGCAATAGTACGCAAGTACACTGCTCAAAAAAATAAAGGGAACACTTAAACAACACAATGTAACTCCAAGTCAATCACACTTCTGTGAAATCAAACTGTCCACTTAGGAAGCAACACTGATTGACAATAAATTTCACATGCTGTTGTGCAAATGGAATAGACAAAAGGTGGAAATTATAGGCAATTAGCAAGACACCCCCAATAAAGGACTGATTCTGCAGGTGGTGACCACAGACCACTTCTCAGTTCCTATGCTTCCTGGCTGATGTTTTGGTCACTTTTGAATGCTGGCTGTGCTCTCACTCTAGTGGTAGCATGAGACGGAGTCTACAACCCACACAAGTGGCTCAGGTAGTGCAGCTCATCCAGGATGGCACATCAATGCGAGCTGTGGAAAGAAGGTTTGCTGTGTCTGTCAGCGTAGTGTCCAGAGCATGGAGGCGCCACCAGGAGACAGGCCAGTACATCAGGAGACGTGGAGGAGGCCGTAGGAGGGCAACAACCCAGTAGCAGGGCCGCTACCTCCGCCTTTGTGCAAGGTGGAGCACTGCCTGAGCCCTGCAAAATGACCTCCAGCAGGCCACAAATGTGCATGAAAAATGATTGAAGTATGATTGACTTTGAGTTACATTGTGTTGTTTAAGTGTTCCCTTTATTTTTTTGAGCAGTGTATAAACACCATCGGACCAAGCAGCCGTCATACCGCACAGGAAGGAGACGTGTTGTGTCTTTGGTACAAATCAATCCCAGAACAACAGCAAAGGACCTTGTGAAGATGCTGGAGGAAACAAATACAAAAGTATCTATATCCACAGTAAAACGAGTCCTATATCGATATAACCTGAAAGGTCGCTCAGCAAGGAAGAAGCCAATGCTCCAAAACCGCCATAAAAAACCCAGACTACGGTTTGCAACTGCACATGGGGACAAAGATCATACTTTTTGGAGAAATGTCCTCTGGTCTGATGAAACAAAAATAGAACTGTTTGGCCATAATGACCATCGTTTTGTTTGGAGGAACAAGGGGGAGGCTTGCAAGCCGAAGAACACCATCCCAACCGTGAAGCACCAGGGTGGCAGCATCATGTTGTGGGGGTGCTTTGCTGCAGGAGGGACTGGTGGGAAAGAGGAAGGAAAATTATGTGGATATATTGAAGCAACATCTTAAGACATCAGTCAGGAAGTTACAGCTTGGTCGCAAATTGGTGTTCCAAATGGACATGACGCCAAGCATACTTCCAAAGTTGTGGCAAAATGGCTTAAGGACAACAAAGTCAAGGTATTGGAGTGGCCATCATAAAGCCCTCACCTCAATCCTATAGAACATTTGTGGGCAGAACTGAAAAAGTGTGTGCGAGCAAGGAGGCCTACAAACGTGATTCAGTTACATCAGCTCTGTCAGGAGGAATGGGTCGAAATTCACCCAACTTATTGTGGGAAGCTTATGGAAGGCTATCCAAAACGTTTGACCCAGGTTAAAACTTTTTAGCGATAGGGGGCAGTATTTTCACTTTGGATGAATAGCGTGCCCAAATTGAACTGCCTCCTACTCTGTCCCAGATGCTAATGTATGCATAGTATTATTACTATTGGATAGAAAACACTCTGAAGTTTCTAAAACTGTTTGAATTATGTCTGTGAATATAACAGACCTCATATGGCAGGCAAACTTCCAAACAGGAAGTGGAAATTCTGAGGCTGGTGTTTTTTCTACTCATCGCCTATTCAAATCCCAGGAAGATATGGATTTGTTTGCACTTCCTACGCCTTCCACTAGATGTCAACAGTCGGTAGAACGTTGAATGAAGCTTATGCTGTGTTGTGGGGCCGGATGAGAGGGGAATGAGTCAGTGGTCTGGCAGATTGCCAGTTCCTGGTCATGCGCATTTCTCATGATATCGCCTTGCGTTCCATAACTTTTACAGACAGAAGGAATGCTCCGGTTGGAACGTTATTGGATATATAAGATAACAACATCCTGAAGATTGTTTCTCTACTTTGACCAGTTTATTCTACCTGTTATATAACTTTTTGAAGTTTTCATCCGACGTTATGCGTCACTTGCACGAGTGTTTGGATATGTGTACTAAAAGGGCTAGCAAAAGCAGTTATTTGGACATAAATAATTGACATTATCAAACAAAACAACAATTTATTGTGGAACTAGGATTCCTAGGAATGCATTCTGATGAAGCTATTCAAAGGTAAGGGAATATTTATGATGTCATTTTGTATTTCTGTTGATTCTAACATGGCAGAGAAATGTTATTTATATTTGAGCGCCATCTCAGGTTATTGCATGGTGGCTTTTTCCGTAAAGTTTTTTTGAAATCTGACACAGCGGTTGCATTAAGAACAAGTGTATCTTTAATTATATGTAAAACATGTATCTTTCATCAAAGTTTATGATGAGTATTTCTGTTATTTGACGTGACCCTCTGCAATTTCTCTGGATATTTTGGAGGCATTTCTGAACATGGCGCCAATGTAAACAGATGTTTGGATATAATTATACACATTATCGAACAAAACATACATGTATTGTGTAACATGATGTCCTACGAGTGTCATCTGATGAAGATCATCAAAGGTTAGTGAATCATTTTATCTCTATTTCTGTTTTTGTGACTCCTATCTTTTGCTGGGAAAATGCCTGTGTTTTTTGAACTTGGTAGGGTGCTCTAACAATCATATGTTGTGTTTTTGCGGTAAAGCATTTTTTAAATCAGACACGATGGGTAGATTAACAAGATGTTTATCTTTCATTTGCTGTATTGGACTTGTTAATGTGTGAAAGTTACATATTTCCCAACAATATTTTAGAATATTGCCTTTTCAGCGGAATGTTGTGGGGGGGGGGGGGGGTTCCGCGAGCGGAACGTGTGTCCTAGAAAGGTTAAACGATTAAAGGCAATGCTACCAAATATTAATTGAGTGTATGTAAACTTCTGACCCACTGGGAATGTGATGAAAGAATTACAATCTGAAATAAATCATTATCTCTGCTATTATTCTGACATTTCACATTCTTAAAATAAAGTGGTGATCCTAACTGACCTAAAACAGGGAATTTTTACCAGGATTAAATGTCAGGAATTGTGAAAAACTGAGTTTAAATGCATTTGGCTAAGGTGTATGTAAACTTCTGACTTCAACTGTGTTATGTAAAACAGGCCTACTCACGTGTTACATTATTAAGATAACGCTGCAGCTGAATCCTTTATACATCTATTTCAGCCATTTATTTTAGCCAAAACCACACAGCCATTGAAGAATAGACTGAAATAGATGTTGTTTTTTAGCTAACTAATAAACCTAATGACTCAAAGGTATAATTCACCTCTAAAAAAATTCAAGGTCTAAAAACACATTTCGTACACGCAAACCAAACCATATGGATTGACATGCATGGACGTATGCTTTGAAATAAACTATTCATAGGGATCTGCTTTGTCATTGGCCCTAATTGGTCCAGTTTGGCCCCTGTGCCCCTTATGTGTGAGTGCTCGATGGAATGGGTGGCGTGCTGTGAGGCCGCCGGTTCCTCTCAGAGCCTACTGATTGGACACTCAGCTCTTCTGTCTGCTTGTGCAGGTTTGATGTCAGGAGAGTGTGCAGCAGCGCGGCACGTTCCCTTTCATTAAAACATCCACAAGACTCAGCTGGAAACATGCCTCTAAGCATTCAGTCTGTTTTTCTAGTCGTCCCCCGTCTGCATTTGTACTTTCAAACACAGTAGAAGTACGTTTTGCGTTGTTTGGTGCAAGGTTGTTTATGGCAACATAATGAGAAAATTTGTCTAACAATGGCTGTGCACTACTTTTGACCAGGGCCCATATGGATGCCGACAATGGGCATTGGCCCTATTCATCATTGTTGGCCCTCTGAAAATAACATTATGTCTATGAACAATGAAGGTATTCGGTATTCATATATCTTTGGTCCGTACACTTCTTTGATACATCGATTAGACCTGTCTGAATTACTGGACATTCAGTCTGTTGGAACACTCCAGTCTGTATGAACACTCCAGTCTGTATGAACACTCCAGTCTGTTGGAACACTCCAGTCTGTTGGAACACTCCAGTCTGTTGGAACACTCCAGTCTGTTGGAACACTCCAGTCTGTTGGAACACTCCAGTCTGTTGGAACACTCCAGTCTGTTGGAACACTCCAGTCTGTAGGAACACTCCAGTCTGTTGGAACACTCCAGTCTGTTGGAACACTCCAGTCTGTTGGAACACTCCAGTCTGTTGGAACACTCCAGTCTGTAGGAACACTCCAGTCTGTAGGAACACTCCAGTCTGTTGGAACACTCCAGTCTGTTGGAACACTCCAGTCTGTAGGAACACTCCAGTCTGTTGGAACACTCCAGTCTGTTGGAACACTCCAGTCTGTAGGAACACTCCAGTCTGTTGGAACACTCCAGTCTGTAGGAACACTCCAGTCTGTTGGAACACTCCAGTCTGTTGGAACACTCCAGTCTGTTGGAACACTCCAGTCTGTTGGAACACTCCAGTCTGTTGGAACACTCCAGTCTGTTTACAGTGTGTTCCTTCTCTTCTCTCTAGATAATACTGAGCTGATGTTACAATCCCACCTGCGGGGCCCTGATAATGACACATCTTTACACTACATTACCTAGAGCTTAGTTGAGGAGAAAAAAAGACAAGGCAATTTAAACCAAGCCCCCCCCCCCCCCCCCCCCCCATGTATTCAATCCCATGCCGTGCAGCACAACCTTCAGTCTGATACTCTTAATGTACAATTTGAATGACTATTGTTATTTTGGGAAGAGCATTTTGTCTTCGATCGCTGACAGAGTCATTTAATCTAATTAGCGATAAGACAGCGTGTGTGTGTGTTTGTGTGTTTGTGTTTTCCCACTACCCTCTGTCAGTGATGGTGAGCTTACACTGTAATGTTCTCAGAGAGAGCTGATAAGAGAGAAACCCAGACAACCTGGGGAATTATTGGGTCTCTCCCTGGAGATCTTTGCTCATAAAAAAAGATGGCCGATAGACTTTGCGGGGCTCCGGGGCCTCCTCAAACTACTTTTTACTTGAGTTACGGTGCCTCCGGAAAGTATTCAGACCCCTTGACTTTTTTCACATTTTATTCTAAAATGGATTGAATAAATAAAAATCCTCAGCAAACTACACAAAATACCCGACAATGACAAATTGAAAACAAGTTTTTAGAAATCTTTGTCTATTAAAAAAACTGAAATACCTTATTTACACAAGTATTCAGACCCTTTGCTATGAGACTCGAAATTGAGCTCAGGTGCATCCTGTTTCCATTGATAATCCTTGAGATGTCTCGACAACTTGATTGAAGTCCACCTGTGGTAAATTCAATTGTTTGGACATGATTTGGAAAGGCTCACTGTCTATATAAGGTCCCACAGTTGACAGTGTATGTCAGAGCAAAAAGCAAGGAATTGTTTGTAGAGCTCTGGGACAGAATTGTGTCGAGGCACAAATCTGGAGAATGGTCCCCAAGAACACAGTGGTCTCCATCATTATTAAATGGAAGAAGTTTGGAAACACCAAGACTCTTCCTAGAGCTGGCAGCCCGGCCAAACTGAGCAATCGGGGGGAAGGGCCTTGGTCAGGGAGGTGACCAAGAACCCAATGGTCACTCTGACAGAGCTCCAGAGTTCCTCTGTGGAGATGGGAGAACCTTCCAGCAGCACTCCAACAATATGGCCTTTATGGTAGAGTGGCCACACGGAAGCCACTCCTAAGGAAAAGGCACATGACAGCCCGCTTTGAGTTTGGCAAAAGGCACCTAAAGACTCTCAAACCATGAGAAACAAGATTCTCTGGTCTGATGAAACCAAGATTGAACTCTTTGGCCTGAATGCCAAGCGTCACGTCTGGAGGAAACCTGGCACCATCCCTATGGTGACGCATAGTGGTGGCAGCATCATGCTGTGGGGGTGTTTTTCAACGGCAGGTACTGGGAGACTAGTCAGGATCGAGGCAAAAATGAACAGAGCAAAGTACAGAGAGATCCTTGATGAAAACCTGCTCTAGAGCGCTCAGGACCTCAGACTGGGCCACAGGGTCACCTTCCAACAGGACAACGACCCTAAGCACACAGCCAAGACAATGCAAGAGTGGCCACTCAAGTCTCTGAATGTCCTTGAGTGGCCCAGCCAGAGCCTGGACCTGAACCCGATCGAACATCTCTGGAGAGACCTGAAAATAGCTGTGCAGCAACGCTCACCATCCAACCTGACAGAGCGTGAGAGGATCTGCAGAGAAGAATGGGAGAAACTCCCCAAATACAGGTGTAGCGTCATATCCAAGAAGACGGCCTTGTATACTGTTGTTTAGGGCTGCTCTCATTGTTTGCTTTATTCACTGCTTTAGCACACTCCGCCAACCCTGATGTCCTAGCCGTGTCTGCATCCTGGCTTAGGAAGACCACCAAAAATTCTGAAAATTCCATACCCAATCACAACATTTTCCATCAAGACAGAACTGTTAAAGGGGGCGGAATTGCAATCTACTGAAGAGATAGCCTGCAGACTTCTGTCACACTTTCCAGGTCTATGCCCAAGCAGTTCGAGCTTATACTTTTAAAGATCCATCACTCCAGAAATATGTCCCACACTATTGTCACTTGTTATAGACCCCCCCCCCCCACCCCCAGGGCTGTGCCCTGGACACCATATGGGAATTGATTGCCCCCCATCTATCGTCAGAGTCATCGGAGTTCATACTGCTAGGTGACCTAAATTGGAATATGCTTAACACCCTGGCCTACATAATAAGATAGATGCCCTCAATCTCACACAAATGATCAAGGAACCTACCAGGTACAACCCCAAATCTGTAAACATGGGCACCCTCATAGATATCATCCTGACCAATTTGCCCTCTAAATACACCTCTACTGTTTTCAACCAGGATCTCTGCGATCACTGCCTCATTGCCTGTGTCCGTTACGGGTCCGCGGTCAAACGACCACCCCTCATCACTGTCAAACACTCCCTAAAACACTTCTGCGAGCAGGCCTTTCTAATCGACCTGGCCCGGGTATCCTGGAAGGATATTGACCTCATCCCGTCAGTAGAGGATGCCTTGTTGTTCTTTAAAAGTGCTTTCCTCACCATCTTAAAGAAGCATGCCGCTTTCAAAAAATTTGAACTAAGAACAGATATAGTCCTTGGTTCACTCCAAACTTGACTGCCCTTGACCAGCAGAGAAACACCCTGTGGCGTACTGCACTAGCTTCGAATAATCCCTGCGATATGCAACTTTCAGGGAAGTCAGGAACCAATACACACAGTAAGTTAGGAAAGCAAAGGTATCTTTTTCAAACAGAAATTTGCATCCTGCAGCACTAATTCCAAAAAGTTTTGGGACGCTGTAAAGTCCATGGAGAATAAGAGTACCTCCTCCCAGCTGCCCACTGCACTGAGACTAGGAAATACTGTCACCACTGAAAAATCCATGATAATCAAGAATTTCAAGAACCATTTCCCTACGGCTGGCCATGCTTTCCACCTGGCTACTGTGACGTCCCTCCCACTCTGTGTGCCGTATTCTCTCTCTTTGCTCTTGTTTCCTTATTAGGATGCCGGTGGGCGGAGCCGGGAGGTTTGCCAGCGACATGGGAAACACTTGGGCCCGGGTGTGTCCCAGGATAAATATACCTCTTCCACATTCATTGGGAGACTCTCTCCACGCAGACACACTATTGTTTATTTGTACAGTGGGGCAAAAAAGTATTTAGTCAACCACCAATTCTGCAAGTTCTCCCACTTAAAAAGATGAGAGAGGCCTGTAATAGGTACACTTCAGACAGACAAAATGAGAAAAGAAAATCAAGAAAATCACATTGTAGGATTTTTTATGAATTTATTTGCAAATTATGGTGGAAAATAAGTATTTGGTCAATAACAAAAGTTTCTCAATACTTTGTTATATACCCTTTGTTGGCAATGACAGAGGTCAAACGTTTTCTGTAAGTCTTCACAAGGTTTTCACACACTGTTGCTGGTATTTTGGCCCATTCCTCCATGCAGATCTCCTCTAGAGCAGTGATGTTTTGGGGCTGTTGCTGGGCAACATGGACTTTCAACTCCCTCCAAAGATTTTCTATGGGGTTGAGATCTGGAGACTGGCTAGGCCACTCCAGGACCTTGAAATGCTTCTTACGAAGCCACTCCTTCGTTGCCCGGGCGGTGTGTTTGGGATCATTGTCATGCTGAAAGACCCAGCCACGTTTCATCTTCAATGCCCTTCCTGATGGAAGGAGGTTTTCACTCAAAATCTCACGATACATGGCCCCATTCATTCTGTCCTTTACACGGATCAGTCGTCCTGGTCCCTTTGCAGAAAAACAGCCCCAAAGCATGATGTTTCCACCCCCATGCTTCACAGTAGGTATGGTGTTCTTTGGATTCAACTCAGCATTCTTTGTCCTCCAAACACAACGAGTTGAGTTTTTACCAAAAAGTTATATTTTGGTTTCATCTGACAATATGACATTCTCCCAATCTTCTTCTGGATCATCCAAATGCTCTCTAGCAAACTTCAGACGGGCATGGACATGTACTGGCTTAAGCAGGGGGACACGTCTGGCACTGCAGGATTTGAGTCCCTGGTGGCGTAGTGTGTGACTGATGGTAGGCTTTGTTACTTTAGTCCCAGCTCTCTGCAGGTCATTCACTAGGTCCCCCCGTGTGGTTCTGGGATTCTTGTGATCATTTTGACCCCACGGGGTGAGATTTCGCGTGGAGCCCCAGATCGAGGGAGATTATCAGTGGTCTTGTATGCCTTCCATTTCCTAATAATTGCTCCCACAGTTGATTTCTTCAAACCAAGCTGCTTACCTATTGCAGATTCAGTCTTCCCAGCCTGGTGCAGGTCTACAATTTTGTTTCTGGTGTCCTTTGACAGCTCTTTGGTCTTGGCCATAGTGGAGTTTGGAGTGTGACTGTTTGAGGTTGTGGACAGGTGTCTTTTATACTGATAACAAGTTCAAACAGGTGCCATTAATACAGGTAACGAGTGGAGGACAAAGGAGCCTCTTAAAGAAGAAGTTACAGGTCTGTGAGAGCCAGAAATCTTGCTTGTTTGTAGGTGACCAAATACTTACTTTCCACCACAATTTGCAAATAAATTCATTAAAAATCCTACAATGTGATTTTCTGGATTTTTTTCTTCTCATTTTGTCTGTCATAGTTGATATATGATGAAAATTACAGGCCTCTCTCATATTTTTAAGTGGGGGAACTTACACAATTGGTGGCTGACTAAATACTTTTTTGCCCCACTGTATATAGGTTACCTTAGTTAATAAATATATTTTGTTATTCCTTGTCTCCACTTTGTTTCCCATTTGTTACGGGCTTCGAGCCTGTTTTCGTGACACTACCCCAACCCTGGGCAACAGCTTTGCACCCCCCGCAGCTGATGTTCTGAAAGAGCTGCAAAATCTGGATCCCTTCAAATCAACTGGGCTAGACAATCTGGACCCTCTCTTCCTAAAATTATCTGCCGCCATTGTTGCAACCCCTATTACTAGTCTGTTCAACCTCTCTTTCGTATCGTCTGAGATTCCTAAAGATTGGAAAGCGTGGCATTCCTTGGCCTCCAACTGCTCTTAAATGCTAGTAAAACGAAATGCATGCTCTTCAACTGATTGCTGCCAGCACCCGCCCGGCCGACTAGCATCACTACTCCGGACGGTTCTGACTTAGAATATGTGGACAACTATAAATAGCTAGGTGTCTGGCTAGACTGTAAACTCTCCTTCCAGACTCACAATAAGCATCTCCAATCCAAAGTTAAATCTAGAATCGGCTTCCTATTTCGCAACAAAGCCTCCTTCACTCATGCTGCAAACATACCCTCGTAAAACTGACTATCCTACCGATCCTTGACTTCGGAGATGTCATTTAAAAAATAGACCAACACTCTAGTCAGCAAATTGGATGTAGTCTATCACAGTGCCATCCGTTCTGTCACCAAAGCCCCATATACTACCCACCACTGCGACCTGTATGCTCTCGTTGGCTGGCCCTCACTACATATTAGTCGCCAAACCCACTGGCTCCAGGTCATCTATAAGTCTTTGCTAGGTAAAGCTCCGCCTTATCTCAGCTCACTGGTCACTATAGCAACACCCACCCGTAGCACGCGCTCCAGCAGGTATATTTCACTGGTCCTCCCCAAAGCCAACATAACCTTTGGCCGCCTTTCCTTCCAGTTCTCTGCTGACTGGAACGAATTGCAAAAATCACTGAAGTTGGAGACTTATATCTCCCTCACTAACTTTAATCGTCAGTTCTCAGAGCAGCTTACCGATCGCTGCAGCTGTACACAGCCCATCTGTAAATAGCCCATCCACCAACTACCTACCTCATCCCCATATTTGCTTTTGTTTTTCTGCTCTTTTGCACACCAGTATTTCTACTTGCACATCCTCATTTGCACATATATCACTCCAGTGTAAATTGCTAAATTGTAATTACTTCGCCACTATTGGCCTAGTTTTTGCCTTACTTCATTTGCACACAGTGTATACAGATTTTTATATTGTGTTATTGACTGTATGTTTGTTTATCCCATGTGTAACTCTGTGTTGTTGTTTGTGTCGCACTGCTTTGCTTCATCTTGGCCAGGTCGCAGTTGTAAATGAGAACTTGTTCTCAACTGGCCTACCTGGTTAAATAAAGGTAAAATAAAATAAAAGTATATATAAAAAAACTCAAGGCTGTAATCGCTGCAAAAGGTTCATCAACAAAGTACTAAGTAAAGGGTCTGAAGACTTATGTAAATGTGATATTTGTTTTTATATTTTTTGTAAATTTCTTAAAACCTGTTTTTGCTTTGTCCGTTATGGGGTATTGTGTGTAGATTGATGAAGATTTTATTTTTTTAATCAATTTTAGAATAACGCTGTAACCGCACAAACTGTGGAAAAAGTCAAAGTGTCTGAATATTTTCCGAAGGCACTGTAAATTCCTTTGTATTTCAGTACCTGCCATCCATCGCTAAAAGGTCATGCTAAAAGGTCTTGCTAATAGTTAGTGATGAAACTATTTACTATTCAATTCAGTCAACAATAATGATTGTTTAATGGATAATAGAGTATTTAAGTTGTAATCATAGATGCTGCTGACGGGACTGTATGCCACATCTGCGTCTACTGCATTTTAACGTTATATGCAATTTTGATGCATGTAATTATCACATTGCTAACTTTTGGTTTGTTTACTTAATGGAGACAGACGTCTATTGAGGGCGATGGTGGTACTGTGAGACCGTACCACATCTCATTAGGCCACACTAATTATTCATCAGATCTATGAGCTTGACTGGTAACAAATGCTTCTTTGCTTAGCAACAGTACGTCCACTTCTCTGCAACTCTTTGGCCGGCACTTGGTTGGGTTGGAGTCTTGAGTCTTTTTTGTCTTGTTACGCAATAACAATCTCCTCTTGTTGAAAACAAACGATTAGAATAGATCAGCTCTGCGGAGGAAAACAGCGGACAGGTTGATTGAGGGACGAAGATGGCACGTTTTCGCTGGAGGGATGTCAACTACACTTGCAGTTGTACAGTATGGGTTCTAGTAGTAATCGAAGAATCTTTTTGAAAAATCATGTTCAAATCTGAGATACACACACACACACACACACACACACACACACACACACACACACACACACACACACACACACACACACACACACACACACACACACACACACACACACACACACACACACACACACACACACACACACACACACATACATTGCTCAATAGCACAATGGCATGAGATAGCATCTAGAATTATGATGCTGGAAACCCTTAATTTCCCAGCAGATTACCAAACAGGTTCAAACTGAGGGGTCAAATAGAACCAGAGTGAAGGGAGAGACATGTAAGATGTAAGTCAACATGGAACACCATCCAGTTGTTTCTGCTCCTCCATATTCATTTGAGCGATAATAATCTGAAGACAGAGCAGTCCTGTGAGAGCACTAATTAGTTCCACTGCAGGAGCCCAAGCTGAGCCTAATCGTGACCTGATATTTGCCTGTGTGTGATGGGTTGAAAGATGGCCGCAGGGCTGGCTTTAATTGCTGTGCCACTGGAACGTGTTATAACCTCATATGTCACCCGATAAAAGGACCACAAGCAGAGACGCTCCCCTGGAAGTTCAGTGCATTACTAAAGAGGAATGTGACAACGGTGGAAACAGGCAAGCAGAATAGCAAGTCACAATCAGGGATACTGTAGGCCTACAGCTTCCAGTGCTGAGGGGATGTCACCGCATAGCAACCAGATAAGAGAGACGTGTGTGTGTGTGTGTGTGTGTGTGTGTGTGTGTGTGTGTGTGTGTGTGTGTGTGTGTGTGTGTGTGTGTGTGTGTGTGTGTGTGTGTGTGTGTGTGTATGTGTGTGTGTGTGTGTGTGTGTGTGTGTGTGTGTGTGTGTGTGTGTGTGTGTGTGTGTGTGTGTATAGTATGTGTATGTATGTGTGCGCCCGTGTGTGTGTCTGTGTGTGTGTGTGTGAAGAGGGGTGGAAAGAAACATTCCTTGAGTGAATGAATAATTCCCCCCACCCCAAAGAGTTGGCGCAGTGGTGAATTATTGAAGAGGAGGTAACTAGAGGAGTTGGCCAGGTGTGGGGTTTCAAAGGTACAGAGAGGACTGGCTGGATGAGAGGGGCTGGGATTAGGGGGCATTGTCAAGACTAGGCTTCTGGCAAACACAGCAGAAATGTTATTATTACCCACCCATCAACATCAACCCAGTATGGTCACACACACACACACAGACACAGCTCTGGGAATTGTAAAGAGGATAAAATAAATAAAGTATCTTGACGGGTTTCATTTCCAAACAGTGCATGTAAGAAACAGTAGGGGGTCTTTAACTCAGGGAAAGGTGCAAGTGATTACTCCAGATGCTGAATTAGCAGTAACCTAAATAATAGCGCAGGCAGATTGACAAGATTGAGGAAAATCTACTTTTGAGACCCATGGCGATAGAAGTCGCCATAGCAACAGACAAGGAGCGGATTTTGGGGTGGATTTCATGAAAGACAAAAGATTAGGTCACAGGAGGGCTGTCACGTTCTGACCTTAGTTCCTTTTTTATGTCTTTATTTTAGTTTGGTCAGAGCGTGAGTTGGGGTGGGCATTCTATGTTGTTTTTTCTATGTTTTGTTATGTTGTTCTATTTCTATGTGTTTGCCCTAGTATGGTTCTCAATCAGAGGCAGGTGTCAGTCGTTGTCTCTGATTGGGAGCCATATTTAGGTAGCCTGTTTTCCTTTGTGTTTTGTGGGTGGTTGTTTCCTGTGTCTGTGTTTGCACCATACGGGACTGATTCAAATTTTGTTTGTTCTTTCACTTTGTTATTTTGTATTTTTGTACTGTTCAGTTTTACATATTAAAATGGACACTTACCACGCTGCAAATTGATCCGATATCTCTTACTCCTCGTCAGAAGAAGAGGAAAGTCGTTACAAGGGCCGATAAAAAGAATCTCTCCTCTGCTCATTAACTCAATCAAATCCCATCCCTGTCAAATCACAGGTATCCATTTTGAAAAGAGAGAAAACTTCAGGGGAAATGAAAACAGAAGCGGATTGAGCAAACCCAATGCCAATGGAGAATCCAAAGAGGAGAACAAACAGCTGGGCCAGGAGAAAGAGGATGGAGGAGGACAAACAGCTGGGCCAGGAGGAAGAGGGTGAAGGAGGACAAACAGCTGGGCCAGGAGAAAGAGGATGAAGGAGGACAAACAGCTGGGCCAGGAAAAAGAGGATGGAGGAGGACAAACAGCTGGGCCAGGAAAAAGAGGATGGAGGAGGACAAACAGCTGGGCCAGGAGAATTAGGATGGAGGAGGACAAACAGCTGGGCCAGGATGAGAGGATGGAGGAGGACAAACAGCTGGGCCAGGATGAGAGGATGGAGGAGGACAAACAGCTGGGCCAGGATGAGAGGATGGAGGAGGACAAACAGCTGGGCCAGGAGGAAGAGGATGGAGGAGGACAAACAGCTGGGCCAGGATGAGAGGATGGAGGAGGACAAACAGCTGGGCCAGGAGGAAGAGGATGGAGGAGGACAAACAGCTGGGCCAGGAGAAAGAGGATGAAGGAGGACAAACAGCTGGGCCAGGAGAATTAGGATGGAGGAGGACAAACAGCTGGGCCAGGATGAGAGGATGGAGGAGGACAAACAGCTGGGCCAGGAGGAAGAGGATGGAGGAGGACAAACAGCTGGGCCAGGAGAATTAGGATGGAGGAGGACAAACAGCTGGGCCAGGATGAGAGGATGGAGGAGGACAAACAGCTGGGCCAGGAGGAAGAGGATGGAGGAGGATAAACAGCTGGACCAGGAGAAAGAGGATGAAGGAGGACAAACAGCTGGGCCAGGAGGAAGAGGATGAAGGAGGACAAACAGCTGGGCCAGGAGGAAGAGGATGGAGGAGGACAAACAGCTGGGCCAGGAGAAAGAGGATGGAGGAGGACAAACAGCTGGGCCAGGAGAATTAGGATGGAGGAGGACAAACAGCTGGGCCAGGATGAGAGGATGGAGGAGGACAAACAGCTGGGCCAGGAGAATTAGGAAGGAGAAGGGCGGGGCAAAAGGCTGGCATATGAAGGGTTAACTACAAAGACAGTCAGCAGGAGTAGAGCTTTTCCAGCAGGAAATATGAAACGGCAAGGAGTAATATTTGTCCCAAGAGGCTGTTAGGGAACAACGCTGCTGGCAGCTGGGAAAGTCGAATGTCTCACCTGAAGAGCTGGTTCACAAGGAGTTCAATGAGACTGACAACAGCCTCTTCCTCTTGAAATGGTCACACTCACATGGTTTGGCGTGAAAACACAGCAGGATGTGTTGTTTTTTAGAATTAAAACGGGAGTTGGACGACAGGAGTTTTTGGACATATTAAGTGTTAAGTATGTCATATTAAGTGGCCTATGTATTTGTATTTATTATGGATCCCAATTAGCTGCTGCCAAGGCAGACTACCGGCAGTCTGCCCTGTAGAAGGAAAACTGAAGGGACATGAATTCAATCCACTGCCCTCTATGGTGAGATATGTGTACCATAAGCAAATATATACAGTACAACATTAGTTCATGCTAATACATGTAATACTATTGTAAAGTGTTACCGATTAGTTGATTGATGAAGGCAAATTCAATCCATCCATTAAATTTGTTTTTTAAACCATCGTTTAAGTTCCATCAGTGTGTTCCAAGAGACTGCATACCAGGCTCACATAAACCACATCCCCTGTAATTCAATCTGAACTCTGATTCAAAGTGATGTCCTTTGTCAGCCCTATTGAAAGACTCATAAATCACCAGCTGAGCAGTTCTCTCTGATGTAACTAACTCAAAGTCATTCATTTAGACAGAGATGATTCGGGGATATTGCATTTGAAGGAATGGGGTTGACATCCTGGAGATCATTGATACTCCAACAGGAGATAAGTGAAACTCTAAGGGGCCAAGGCTAACCCAATACGACTTCACCTGAGGCCTGCAACTTTGTAAACATAACATACACTGAACTCTTATTTTAAAACAGTAAAAAAAAATATCAAAATGAATTGATGCATAGACAAGAGTGAGTGGCCAAGTAGAAATAATTTAAAAAGTAAATATTATGGCACAGAGGAGAATAATTGGTTGACATGTGTTAATTATTTAATTGATTGGTTGATACTATATCATCATAGTCTATATATATATATATATATATATATATATATATATACATCAAGGGGCTTCATTGGCATGGGAAACATATGTTAACATTGCCTAAGCAAGTGAAGTACTATAATATACAAAAGTGAAACAAACAATAAAAATGTACAGTAAACATTACATTCACAGAAGTTCCAAAAGAATGAAGACATTACAGATGTCATATTATGTATATATACAGTGTTGTAACGATGTGCAATTGGTTAATGTACAAAAGGGAAAATAAATAAACATAAATATGGGTTGTATTTACAATGGTGTTTGTTCTTCACTGGTTGCCCTTTTCTTGTGGCAACAGGTCACAAATCTTGCTGCTGTGATGTCACACTGTGGGAATTCACCCAGTAGATATGGGAGTTTATCAAAATCATTTTCGAATTCCTTGTGGATCTGTGTAATCTGAGGGAAACATATGTCTCTAATATGGTCATACATTTGGCAGGAAGTTAGGAAGTGCAGCTCAGTTTCCACCTCATTTTGTGGGCAGGGTGCACATAGCCTGTCTTCTCTTGAGAGCCAGGTCTGCCTCCGGCGGCCTTTCTCAATAGCAAGTCTATGTTCACTGAGTCTGTACAGTCAAAGCTTTCCTTAAGTTTGGGTCAGTCACAGTGGTCAGGTATTCTGCCACTGTGTACTCTCTGTTTTGGGCCAAATAGCATTCTAGTTTGCTCTGTTTTTTTGTTCATTCTTTCCAATGTGTCAAGTAATTCTCTTTTTGTTTTCTCACAATTTGGTTGGGTCTAATTGTGTTCTCTCTCTCTCGTAATAATGTACATATTGCCAAGCGTGCTTTGGAGATTAAGTGATTCATTTACAATAATAACATAATTAAAATAACGATGATCATGATTTTCAACGGGACAATTAGTAACAACTATAGTCAAGGGTCAAAATAACCATACAATAGGGCCTCCCGGGTGGCGCAGTGGTCTAGGGCACTGCATCGCAGTGCTAGCTGCGCCACCAGAGTCTCTGGGTTCGCGCCCAGGCTCTGTCGCAGCCGGCCGCGACCGGGAGGTCCGTGGAGCGATGCACAATTGGGCTAGCATCGTCCGGGTAAGGGAGGGTTTGGCCGGTAGGGATATCCTTGTCTCATCGCGCTCCAGCGACTCCTGTGGCGGGCCGGGCGCAGTGCACGCTAACCGAGGGGGCCAGGTGCACGGTGTTTCCTCTGACACATTGGTGTGGCTGGCTTCCGGGTTGGAGGCGCGCTGTGTTAAGAAGCAGTGCGGCTTGGTTGGGTTGTGCTTCAGAGGACGCGTGGCTTTCGACCTTCGTCTCTCCCGAGCCCGTACGGGAGTTGTAGCGATGAGACAAGATAGTAATTACTAGCGATTGGATACCACGACAATTGGGGAGAAAAGGGGATAAAAAAATAAAAATAAATAAATAACCATACAATGGACAATAACAACGATGGCATAGTTGACATGTGCAGATTGGTCTGTCAGACACTGTCCCTCATCTTTTAGCAGGCAGCAATGTAGTGCTGCCAACCCACAGCTCTCTGCGTCCTCCCCCAACAGGAAGGGTAGCTTATTCTCATCAATAAATTGGATGCAGTCTATCACAGTGCCATCCGTTTTGTCACCAAAGCCCCATATACTACCCACCACTGCGACCTGTACACTCTCGTTGGCTGGCCCTCGCTTCATACTCGTCGCCAAACCCACTGGTTCCAGGTCATCTACAAGACCCTGCTAGGTAAAGTCCCCCCTTATCTCAGCTCGCTGGTCACCATAGCAGCACCTACCTGTAGCACGCGCTCCAGCAGATATATCTCTCTAGTCACCCCCAAAACCAATTCTTCCTTTGGACGCCTCTCCTTCCAGTTCTCTGCTGCCAATGACTGGAACGAACTACAAAAATCTCTGAAACTGGAAACACCTATCTCCCTCACTAGCTTTAAGCACCAGCTGTCAGAGCAGCTCATAGATTACTGCACCTGTACATAACCCATCTACAATTTAGCCCAAACAACTACCTCTTTACCTACTGTATTTATTTATTAATTTATTTTGCTCCTTTGCACCCCATTATTTCTGTCTCTACTTTGCACTTTCTTCCAATGCAAACCAACCATTCCAGTGTTTTTTTTTTTTTTTAGTTTTTTTTTAGTTTTTTTTTTACTTGCTGTGTTGTACTCACTTCGCCTCCATGGCCTTTTTATATTTTTATTTATTTATACATATATCTGTTTGCCTTCACCTCCCTTATCTCACCTCACTTGCTCACATTGTATATAGACTTATTTTTTTTCACTGTATTATTGACTATATGTTTGTTTTTACTCCATGTGTAACTATGTGTTGTTGTATGTGTCGAACTGCTTTGCTTTATCTTGGCCAGGTCGCAATTGTAAATGAGAACGTGTTCTCAATTTGCCTACCTGGTTAAATAAAGGTTAAATAAAATAAAAATAAAAATAAATAAATAGAGGTCTTTGAAATGTTGAATAAGGGTTTCAAATTTGGGCAAATTACATTCTCAATTGTTTTCTATTTTTGATATTGTGTCAGGAAATGCACCTCTGATCAGGTTCTGTTGTTGTGCAGTGGTTGCACAGCCTTTCCTCTACAGGGAGACAGGTTTTCCTGTGTCTACCCTTCTCAATGGCAAGGCTGTCCTCACTGTGACTGTACTTTGTCATGGTTTTTCTAAGGTTTTGATCGGTAACCATGGTCAAATACATTTGACATGTTGTACTGTCGATTTAGGGCCAGATAGCACTGCATTTTGCTTTGGCTTGTATTTCCCAACAGGTAATGTAGTTTTGTTTTGACTGTGTTGTAATTTGTTTTATCCTGATTGATTGGATGTTCTGGTCCTGAGGCTTCAGTGTGTTAGTAGAACAGGTTTGTGAGCTCGGCCCCAGGACCAGCTGGATGAGGGGACTGAGGCTTCAGTGTGTTAGTTGAACAGGTTTGTGAACTCAGCCCCATGACCAGGTGGATGAGGGGACTCTTTTCTTTGCTCAGCTCTTGGCATAGCAGGACTTGGTAATGATATGAGAGGGGGTATTTTAGATGTTTCCCATACTTAATTGCTGTTTTTTTTAATTATTATTAGTGGATATTGACCTAATTCTGCCCTGCATACATTGTTTGTAGTTTTCCACTGGACATGTAGGATAATCTTATAGAACTCAGCATGTACGGTTTCAATGGGGTGTTTGTTCAATTGGGTGGACCCACACCTCAGTGCCATAAAGTGCAGTTGGTTCAATGACGCATTCAATTCGTTTTAGCCAAATTGTATTAGTTATTTCAATTTGAATTAGTTTTTTAATGGCGTAGAATGCCCTCAGTGCATCTCTCTCAGTTCATTCACTTCCTCATTTAGTTGTCCAGTTGAGCTTATTTTTAAACCTAAGTAATTGTAGTGTGTGCAGTACTCTATATATTTTGTACCAATTGAGAACTTTGGTCTAATTCCCTGAGATCTGGACCTTTAGAAAATCATTATTTTAGTATTTTTGGGGTTTACTAACAGGGCCCAGGTCTGGCAGTACTGCTCTAGCAGGTCCAGGCTCTGCTGTTGAACATGTGCTGTGGGTATGGTATCTAGAAAGTTATCTAAGAGTGTTTGGATTTTTTGGTTATTGGTTACTTTCTGATATTCTTCTGTGCTGTTTTGGACCTGTCTGTATGCATTTCTGATGTTGTACATCTTACTGGGATGTGAATGTGTGGTAATTTCCATGTCTGTTATTTTGAGGAACTGTCACGATCGCTGTCGTCGTGGAAATGACCGGACCAAGGTGCAGCATGGTGAGCGTACATTTCTTTTATTTATAAATGTCGCCAACAAAACAAAGAACAAGGAAACAACCGTGAAGCTTACTTAGGCTATAATGCCACTAACAAAGACAACTACCCACAAATACCAAAAGGAAAAAAGTCTGCCTAAGTATGATTCCCAATCAGAGACAACGATAGACAGCTGTCCCTGATTGAGAACCATACCCGGCCAAAACATAGAAACAAAGAACATAGAGTTTCCCACCTGAGTCACACCCTGACCAACCAAACATAGAGAATAAAAAGATCTCTACGGTCAGGGCGTGACAGGAACAAGGTAATTTGGCTGTGATCAGACATATGTGTTAGTGGTTTGACGGTGAATGAGCTGAAAGAGAAAGGGTCAATATCTGTAATAATGTAGTCTACTGTGCTGTGGCCAAGAGGTGAGCAATAGGTGAATCTCCCCAAAGAGGCCCCCGTAACCTACCATTGACAAAGTACAGACCCAGGCTTCAACAGAGCTGCAACAGACCCACTCCGTTTTTGTTGATGTTGTTGTCACTGTTGTTTCTATGGTGGAGATTAACTTCTTCTTAATAGGGGGGCGCTGTTTTCACTTTGGAAAAAATCGTGCCCAAATTAAACGGCCTCGTACTCTGTTCTAGATCATACAATATGCATATTATTATTACTATTGGATAGACAACTTTCTAAAACTGTTTGAATTATATCTGTGAGTACAACAGAACTCATTTGGCAGCATACTTCCATACAGGAAGTGAAAATTCTGAAAATGAGGCTCTGTGTCAGGGCCTGCCTATTCAACTGGCTTTTATTTATGGATCTGTATGCACTTCATACGCCTTCCACTAGATGTCAACAAGCAGTAGAAGGTTGAATGGCGTGTCTAGCTTGATGTGAGGCCGAATAAGAGCTTTTGGAGTGACAGGTTTGCTCTTTTGTCAGTTTTCAACTGCGCGCCCGGGGAACCTCACATTGTCTTCTGAAAAACGTTCTGTATACACGACAAATTGCTCCGGCTCTGATTTTATTGGATACATGAGAAGAACATCATAAAGTAGGATTTTCACCCGAGTTTGACCAGTTTATTCAACGTTTATTGGGAATTTTGGAATTTTCGTTCCAGGCGCCAAGAGTTGATGGGCATGTTCGCGCCACAATGCTAGCCAAAGTTGCTAATTCGACAGAAGAAATGGACATTCTAAAACCAAACATCGATTTACTCTGGACCTAGGACACCTTGCACAACATTCTGATGGAAGATCAACAAAAGTAAGAGAATATTTATGATGTTATTTCGTATTTTTGTGTAATATGTTGGCTCCAACACGGCGGAGAATAGGTGAGCGCTGTCTCACAATAATACATGCTGTATGTTGTAGTAAAGTTATTTTTAAAAATCTAACACAGCGGTTGCATTAAGAACCAGTGTATCTTTCATTTGCTGTACAACATGTATTTTTTAGTAAAGTTTATGATGAGTTCTTTGGTTAGATTAGGTGAGTGTCCAAAATATCTCTGGACATTTTGGTGAATTGTTGCTAAGTATTCACAATGTATAACCATGATTTGCAGCTCTAAATATGCACATTTTCGAACAAAACATAAATGTATTGTATAACATGATGTTATAAGACTGTCATCTGATGAAGTTGTAGTAAGGTTAGTGATTAATTTTATCTCTATTGCTGGTTTTTGTGAAAGCTATGTTGGCGGTGAATAAATGGCGTTGTGTGTTTGGCTATTGTGGTGAGCTAATAGAAATATATATTTTGTTTTCGCTGTAAAACACTTAAAATATTGGAAAAATTGGCTGGATTCACAAGATGTTTATCTTTCATTTGCTGTACACCATGTATTTTTCATAAATGTTTGCTGTAGGGCATAAACCAGACATAAAATAACGTAATATATGTCACAACGTGTCTAAATATGTGTCATGGCAGTGTTATGACTATATAATAAGAGGTTATGACATAATGGCATGATTATGACCGTAAAGTGTAACCAATATTTTCTTGAAAATGAGAGATGAACGTGGCGATTATGGTGAGGCACACACCCGAAGGTACACAAAACACAAACACAGAAAGACACACAGGGGAAACTGTATAACAAAGATGCTGCAAGTTACAATGCCCCTATTCTCCACTTCTTCCATACTAGAACACAATAGAGTACAAACTTAGCTAGTGAGGCAAACATATATTTGTATGAAAGTCAACAGCTTTTAAACTCCACAAGTCTATATTTAGGTCCAATTTCCCTTAGACCCCCTCCCCCCCTGACCTCCCCCTTGTTTTCGAGTGTGGGGGAGTGTCCCAAGAAAACGAAGCAACTAGTGGTAGGGAGAGATAAATGAAATATGAACCTGTGAAATAGGACATCACTACATCACGAACAGCAGAAGCGGCCTACGGATAGCCTACCATAAAATTGACTTACAACGAGCAATGTGTTTTTAACAATGCCTGTACTGGCGGCACATCAAATTAGTCACATACACATAGTTAGCAGATGTTAAAACTTCTTATGGCTGGGGGCAGTATTGAGTAGCTTGGATGAATAAGGTGCCCAGAGGTGCCCAGAGTAAACGGCCTGCTACTCAGTCCCAGTTGCTAATATATTCGTATATTTGGATAGAAAACACTCTGAAGTTTCTAAAACTGTTTGAATGATGCCTGTGAGTATAACAGAACTCATATTGCAGGCAAAAACGTGAGAAAAAATCCAACCAGGAAGTGGGAAATCTGAGGTTGGTCGTTTTTCAACTCATTCCCTATTGAAGATACAGTGGGATATTGGTCATGTTGCACTTCCTAAGGCTTCCACTAGATGTCAACAGTCTTTAGAAACTTGTTTTAGTCTTCTACTGTAAAGAAGGGGCTCACAAGGGCTCTTTGAGTCAGTGGTCTGGCAGAGTGCCACTGGCTCAACTCTCGTTCACGTGAGAGGTAGCTCGCGTTCCATTTCTTTTCCATAGACAAAGGAATTCTCCGGTTGGAACATTATTGAAGATTTATGTTAAAAACATCCTAAAGATTGATTCTATACATCGTTTGACATGTTTCTACGGACTGTAACGGAACTTTTTGACATTTCGTCTGATCCTAGTGAACGCGCTTCGTGACTTTGGATTTGTTTCCAAAATGCGCTAACAAAAGTAGCTATTTGGACATAAATGATAGACATTATCGAACAAAACAAACATTTATTGTGGAACTGGGATTCCTGGGAGTGCATTCTGATGAAGATCATCAAAGGTAAGTGAATATTTATCATGTTATTTCTGACTTCTGTTGACTGCACAATATGGTGGATATCTTTTTGGCTGATTTGGGCTCTGAGCGGCGTACTCAGATTATTTTATGGTTTGCTTTTTCTGTGAAGATTTTTGAAATTTGACACAGCGTTTGCATTAAGGAGAAGTGGATCTAAAATTCCATGCATAACAGTTGTATCTTTTAGCAATGTTTATTATGAGTATTTCTGTAAATTGATGTGGCTCTCTGCAAAATCACAGGATGTTTTTGGAACTACTGAACCTAACGCGCCAATGTATACTTAGATTTTTTTTATATAAATATGAACTTTACCGAACAAAACATGCATGTATTGTGTAACATGAAGTCCTATGAGTGTCATCTGATGAAGATCATCAAAGGTTAGTGATTAATTTTATCTGTATTTCTGCTTTTTGTGACTCCTGACTTTGGCTGGGAAAATGGCTGTGTTTTTCTGTGACTTGGCGGTGACCTAACATACTCGTTTGTGGTGCTTTCGCTGTAAAGCCTTTTTGAAATTGGACACTGTGGTGGGATTAACAACAAGATTACCTTTAAATGGTATAAGATACTTATATTTTTGAGGAATTTTAATTATGAGATTTCAGTTGTTTTAAATTTGGCGCCCTGCACTTTCACTGGCTGTTGTCATATCGATCCCGTTAGCGGGATCTCAGCCATAAGAAGTTAACGCGAGTGTAGCGAAATGCTTGTGCTTCTAGTTCCAACCATGCAGCAATATCTAACAAGTAATCTAAACTAACAATTTCACAACAACTACCTTATACACACAAGTGTAAAGGAATAAGTAAGAATATGGACATGAAAATATATGAATGAGTGATGGCCGAACGGCATAGGCAAGATGCAGTAGACGGTATAGAGTACAGTATATACATATGAGATGAGTAATGTAGGATATGTAAATATTATATAAAGTGGCATTGTTTAAAGTGGCTAGTGATACATTTATTACAACATTTTTTCCATTATTAAAGTGAGCTGGAGTTGAGTCAGTATGTTGGCAGCAGCCACTCAATGTTAGTGATGGCTGTTTAACAGTCTGATAGCCTTGAGAAAGAAGCTGTTTTTCAGTCTCTCGGTCCCAGCTTTGATGCACCTGTACTGACCTCGCCTTCTGGATGACAACGGGGTGAACAGGCGGTTGTTGGGTAGTTGGTGTCCTTGATGATCTTTATGGCCTTCCTGTGACATCAGGTGGTGTAGGTGTCCTGAAGGGCAGGTAGTTTGCCCCCGGTGATGCGTTGTGCAGACCTCACTACCCTCTGGAGAGCTTTACGGTTGTGGGCGGAGCAGTTGCTGTACCAGACGGTGACAAGCCAAATTTCTTCAGCCTCCTGAGTTTGAAGAGGTGCTGCTGCGTCTTCTTCACCACGCTGTCTGTGTGGGTGGACCGTTTCAGTTTGTCCGTGATGTGTACGTCGAGGAACTTAAAACTTTCCACCTTCTCCACTGCTGTCTCGTCGATGTGGATAGGGGGCTGCTTCCTCTGCTGTTTCCTGAAGTCCACAATCATCTCCTTTGTTTTGTTGACATTGAGTGTGAGGTTATTTTCCTGACACCATACTCCGAGGGCCCTCACCTCTTCCCTGTAGGCCGTCTCGTCGCTGTTGGTAATCAAGCCTACTACTGTAGTGTCGTCTGCAAACTTGATGATTGAGTTTGAGGTGTGCATGGTCACGCAGTCATGGGTGAACAGAGAGTACAGGAGAGGGCTGAGAACACACCCTGGTGGGGCCCCAGTGTTGAGGATCAGCGGGGTGGAGATGTTGTTACCTACCCTCACCACCTGGGGGCGGCCTGTCAGGAAGTCCATGACCCAGTTGCACAGGGCGGGGTCGAGACCCAGGGTCTCGAGCTTAAGGCCGAGTTTGGAGGGTACTATGGTGTTTAATGCTGAGCTGTAGTTGATGAACAGGATTCTTACATAGGTATTCCTCTTGTCCAGATGGGTTAGGGTAGTGTGCAGTGTGATTGCGATTGCATCGTCTGTGGACCTATTTGGGCGGTAAGCAAAATTGGAGTGGGTCTAGGGTGTCACGTAGGGTGGAGGTGATATGGTCATTGACTAGTCATTGACTAGCTGTTTGGGGTTTTAGGCTGGGTTTCTGTACAGCACTTCGAGATATTATCTGATGTACGAAGGGCTATATAAAATAAAATTGATTGATTGATTGATTGATAGTCTCTCAAAGCACTTCATGATGCCGGAAGTGAGTGCTACAGGGCGGTATTCATTTAGCTCAGTTACCTTAGCTTTCTTGGGAACAGGAGCAATGGTGGGAACAGCCAACTAGGATAAGGCTTGATTGAATATGTCCGTAAACACACCAGCCAGCTGGTCTGCACATGCTCTTGAGGACGCAGCCAGGGATGCCGTCTGGGCCTGCAGCCTTGCAAGGGTTAACACGTTTAAATGTTTTACTCACGTTGGCTGCAGTGAAGGAGAACCAGCAGGTTTTGGTAGTGGGCCGTGTCAGTGGCACTGTATTGTCCACAAAGCGAGCCAAGAGGTTGTTTAGTCTGTCTGGGAGCAAGACATCGTGGTCTGCGACAGGGCTGGTTTTCCTTCTGTAGTCCGTGATTGACTGTAGACCCTGCCACATACCTCTCGTGTCTGAGCCAGTAATAGCTTTCCATTTATTTCTTATGCAACAAATACGTACTTACCATATGAGCAGCACATGAGAACAGCAGAACAACAATGTTCCTGTAATGTACCCACTCTCTGGCTGTGGTTCAATGTGGAGTAGCAATTTAGCCATCCTCTGGCTGTGGTTCAATGGGGAGTAGTAATTTAGCCATCCTCTGGCTGTGGTTCAATGTGGAGTCGTAATTTAGCCATCCTCTGGCTGTGGTTTAATGTGGAGTAGTAATTTAGCCATCCTCTGGCTGTGGTTCAATGTGGAGTAGTAATTTACCCATCCTCTGGCTGTGGTTCAATGTGGAGTAGTAATTTACCCATCCTCTGGCTGTGGTTCAATGTGGAGTAGTAATTTACCCATCCTCTGGCTGTGGTTCAATGTGGAGTAGTAATGTACCCATCCTCTGGCTGTTGTTCAATGTGGAGTAGTAATTTAACCATTCTCTGGCTGTGGTTCAGTAGCGTTAAAAGCTTTAGCTAGATTCTTTACATCCACTGGGTTTCACAAGATGATAGCCTGGCTTGCTCAGGAGTTCCTAAAACATTAAACCACACAAATAAACATTCAACAAATGTCAAACGCCCAAATAGCAAGATAAATGTATAGCTAGCTGGCATATGTTAGCTTAGATATGTTGTTAAATAGCAATTTTCGTAAATTAATATTATGACAAAAAATGATGTATAACAATCTATCTCTACATTAACTGACATATTCCTCTTAACTGTATATTTGTTTGCATGATTCGTTATGAAGTTATAATTACGTACATTTGCTTTCATCCCAGTATTTTTGTCAGCCAATAATCTTGAAGCAACTACCCGGTATGAAAGAGTTGGGTTGGCTAGCTAGCTTCTTCCCTCATGGCAACATTAATAGAACTGCAGGAAAGCAGTGCTCGGCAGGCGGGGGCACTGCCTACTGGTGTCCCCTAGTTAGTTAGCTAGCTTGCTGGGTCCTTCTTTTTCAGTGGGTTTTTCGGGGGATGGCATGTAAAATTGGTGCATTACCGCCACCTACTGTGCTGGAGTGTGGACTTTATTCTCTGTTATTAACAAAAGTTAAAGGTGCATGCCGCCACCTACTGTACGGGAAAGGGGAAAAACACAACATCATATTCAATACAAAAATAAAATGAATCCAAAAACCCATCCCACTCCCTCAGTCATAGTCCAGATCACATCCCTACACAGGCTCAGGGGGCTTCGAGGATGGAACATTTTCCCCAATTGCTCAGTTTGGATGGGCGGACAGTTTTAGGAAGCGTCTTGGTGGTTCTAAACGTCTTCCATTTAAGAACGATGGAGACCACTGTGTTCTTGGGGACCTTCAATGCTGCAGACATTTTTTGGTACCCTTTCCCAGATCTGTGCCTCGACACGATCCTGCCTCGGAACTCTACGGACAATTCCTTCAACCTCATGGCTTGGTTTTTGCTCTGACATTTTTTTTAATTTTATTTATTTTACCATTATTTTACCAGGTAAGTTGACTGAGAACACGTTCTCATTTGCAGCAACGACCTGGGGAATAGTTACAGGGGAGAGGAGGGGGATGAATGAGCCAATTGTAAACTGGGGATTATTAGGTGACCATGATGGTTTGAGGGCCAGATTGGGAATTTAGCCAGGACACCGGGGTTAACACCCCTACTCTTACGATAAGTGCCATGGGATCTTTAATGACCTCAGAGAGTCAGGACACCCGTTTAACGTCCCATCCGAAAGACGGCACCCTACACAGGGCAGTGTCTGGGGCATTGGGATATTTTTTTAGACCAGAGGAAAGAGTGCCTCCTACTGGCCCTCCAACACCACTTCCAGCAGCATCTGGTCTCCCATCCAGGGCCTGACCAGGACCAACCCTGCTTAGCTTCAGAAGCAAGCCAGTAGTGGTATGCAGGGTGGCATGCACTGTCAACTGTGGGACCTTACATAGACAGCTGTGTGCCTTTCCAAATCATCTCCATTCAATTGAATTTACCACAGGTGGACTCCAATCAAGTTGTACAAACATCTCAAGGATGATCAATGGAAACAGGATGCACCTGAGCTCAATTTCGAGTCTCAAAACAACGGGTCTGAATAATTATGTAAATAAGGTATCTGTTTTACATTTGCATTTACATGCATTTACATGCAAATATTAGCAACTATGACTGAGGAGCAGGCCGTTTGATATGGGCACCTTTCATCCAAGATACTCACTACTGCCCCTTCAGCCGTAATAAGATAACTATTTCTACTTTCAGGACAATGGGAGATGCGCAGTCCAACCCAATTTAAGTGTTGGTGTTATCTGGAATCTCTTTACACTGTACATGTCCCTTTTAGGACTCATTTGGTGGAGATAGGCAGGCGTTAAGCTTTTATTGGTTGAGGAGAAGTATAATTAGCGTTTGTTACAGATTGCACATTGACCAACTGAGACAGGCTCTAATACCATATAGACAACAAGATTGCACTTGCAAGTGGGTATAATACCTTATTCCACTCACGGGAGTCATTCACCCTCAAAAAAGTTGGAGAATTTAGCATTTTTTAAACACCAAAAAACAGCTTTTTCCTGCAATCTACAGCCATAATCATTATGCTTAATATGTATATTTTTCTGTATATCTAAGCATACCTCTTAAGCTGACTGTAAGAGGGCGCCGGAGAAGAAGGCTGACGTTTTAGGTGTTCCTATCCAATTGTGTTTTTGTTCGTTTCTTTGTGTTGTTTGTAACTTATTTTTGAACTTATTTTGTACATAATGTTGCTGTTACAATCTCTTATGACCGAAAATAACTTCTGGACATGAGAACTGCGATCACTCACCACGAGCTGGCAGAATCCTTTTTTCAATTAACGAGTCCGACGAACCCAACACACTGCTTTCCGGGGAACAGGCCCAGTTCCTCGTCATTTGCGTGAAGAGAAGGCGGAGAAAAAGAGGCCGGAGGGAGGGCTGCCTTCTGAGAATTCATAGGCGATCGAATAAACCCCCACTTTTGTAAATAACAGCTGGTGCACGATATCTAAGGAAGAGTTTTCATCTGTATTTTTCGTAGCTGTCTATATACCACTACAGACTGATGCTGGCACTAAGAAGGCACTCAATGAGCTGTATTCCGCCATAAGTAAACAGGAAAACGCTCACCCAGAGGCGGTGCTCCTAGTGGCCGAGGACTTTAATGCAGGGAAACTTTAATCGGTCTGACCAAATTTCTATCAGCATGTTAAATGTGCAACCAGAGGGAAAAAACTCTGGACCACCTTTACTCCACACACAAAGCTTTCCCTGTACCGGTACCCCCTGTATATAGTCTCGCTATTGCTATTTTACTACTGCTCTTTAATAACTTGTTACTTTTATTATTTTTTTAACTGCATTGTTGGTTAAAGGCTCGTAAGTAAGCATTCCACTGTAAAGCTGTTGTATTCGGCGTATGTGACTAATAAAAATTGATTTGATCCTCCTGACTGGTGGTTCTTTATTTTTAAGAAACGAAATATGCTTCTCTGCTAAAGTCTGGATAAAGTATTGAAAGGAATGTGAGTCTTACTCAGTACATTTAGTTATTGCTTGCTTTTCTAAAGTCTACCAACCTTGCCAGCAGGCTTGCCAGCTAAGATAGTCCGTTTTAGGGATGAGGAGGGGATGAGTACAGTGGTCCAGCTCCCTTCTTCCATTCCTCCATCTCTCTCTCTCTAGCTATATTTCTCTTTCTCTCGGAATACAGGCTGTTTGCTTTAAAGGCGCTCCAGACTTTGACAAGCACCAGCATGGATGCGCCAGAGCTGCCTACTATCCCCATCTGGCCCCCCCGCCATTGTTACTGTGGGGCCCAGGGAAAACACACCAATACCACCAACATCAGCTACATACACACACAGACACACAGACACGGAAACACACATGCAGAGAAACACACACGCGCAGTCAGATGCACGCACACGCGCACGTAAATGCCCATGCGCGCATACGCATGCACATACACACACTTTGGCCAATGTAAATCCAAACACAGCACTCCTTATCAGTCTATACAGCTGAGAGAGCAACTGCTCTGGTGTCCATTTCTGTCCTTCTTGGTCTGCCACTGTTCTCTCTCTCTCTCCCTTCCTCATATGATGTCTCTCTGGTTAAAGGATGAATAGTGAAACAGTTAGTATATATATTTTCATACCTGTTTGAAAATGCAGAGGAAATTCAAAATCACAAATCAAAAAGATTTGCTCAATTGGAAACCCTGTATCCAAAATAGAAGATGAGTCTTCCTGACCTTTTCTGCGGCTATATGAGAATATAAGTCGCTAACTCCAAGTCACAGATTAAAGTAACTTTAAAAAAGCATGACTATCAGATACATACATAATATTCAAACTTGACATTTGAATTGGGAGGCTTCACATTTACAGAATGCCCCATTGCTATGGTGTAGCAATAATGTGCTGAATGTTAAATGAGTGGCAAGGAGGATGCTAGTTAGGCATCCAAAAATAGCTGCCAATTTTACAGTTTGAAATGTAACCAAAAATGCAGGCTGATTGGCGTGATTCAGGCTTTTTTATCGCTGTTACAAAGCAACATAAAATACCAAAATATGATTCCTTCCATCTTTTGGCAGGAATGCTCAATGAATCACGGGCATTATTGAATTGGCATAAAATACATTTGATTCGGTTGGCTTGACAAAAGTTTGTCTAAAAGCATATTATTTCACGAAAGCATGCTTCAATGGTTCCACTGGTTATACTACAACTACGACGGCCTATCAAAAGTGTCAGACCTGTAATCTCAATCGTGTTACTCGGCAGGTAGCCTAGTGTTTGGACTTGTAACCGAAAGGTTGCAAGATTGAATCCCCAAGTTGACAAGGTAAAAAGCTGTCAGTCTGCCCTCGAACAAGGCAGTTAACCCACTGTTCCTAGGCCGTCATTGAAAATAAGAATTTGTTCTTGACTGACTTGCCTAGTAAAATAAAGGTTAAATAAAAAATATATAAATAAATCCTTGTTGCAGGATCTAACAGGTATAGTCTTAGCTGCCAATCCTTAGCAGTTGTGGGTTAAGGAAATGCCCATCCTTAGCAGGTGTGGGTTAAGGAAGTGCCCATCCTTAGCAGGTGTGGGTTACGGAAGTGCCCATCCTTAGCAGGTGTGGGTTAAGGAAGTGCCCATCCTTAGCAGGTGTGGGTTACGGAAGCCTGCTGCTGAGGAGGGAACGACTCATAATAATGGCTGGACCGGAACAAATGGAAACCATGGAAACCATGTGTTGTATCAATCAATCAATTTTATTTTATATAGCCCTTCATACATCAGATAATATCTCGAAGTACAGAAACCCAGCCTAAAACCCCAAACAGCTAGAATGCAGGTGTAGAAGCACGGTGGCTAGGAAAAACTCCCTAGAAAGGCCAAAACCTAGGAAGAAACCTAGAGAGGAACCAGGCTATGAGGGGTGGCCAGTCCTCTTCTGGCTGTGCCGGGTGGAGATTATAACAGAACTATGCCAAGATGTTCAAAAATGTTCATAAGTGACAAGCATGGTCAAATAATAATCATGAATAATTTTCAGTTGGCTTTTCATAGCTGATCATTAAGAGTTGAAAAACAACAGGTCTGGGACAGGTGGCGGTTCCATAACCGCAGGCAGAACAGCTGAAACTGGAATAGCAGCAAGGCCAGGCGGACTGGGGACAGCAAGGAGTCACCACGGGCGGCAGTCCCGACGCATGGTCCTAGGGCCCAGGTCCTCCGAGAGAAAGAAAGAGAGAAGGAGAAAATTAGAGAGAGCCAAGATTTTCAGAATGTTCATAAAGGACAAGCATGGTCAAATAATAATCAGGAATAAATCTCAGTTGGCTTTTCATAGCCGATCATTAAGAGTTGAAAACAGCAGGTCTGGGACAGGTAGGGGTTCCATAACCGCAGGCAGAAGAGTTGAAACTGGAATAGCAGCAAGGCCAGGCGGACTGGGGGCAGCAAGGAGTCACCACGGCCGGTAGTCCCGACGTATGGTCCTAGGGCTCAGGTCCTCCGAGAGAAAGAGAGAAGGAGAAAATTAGAGAGAGCCAAGATTTTCAAAATGTTCATAAATGACAAGCATGGTCAAATAATAATCAGGAATAAATCTCAGTTGGCTTTTCATAGCCGATCATTAAGAGTTGAAAACAGCAGGTCTGGGACAGGTAGGGGTTTCGTAACCGCAGGCAGAAACAGTTGAAACTGGAATAGCAGCAAGGCCGGGCGGACTGGGGACAGCAAGGTGTCAGCATGCCCGGTAGTCCTGACGTATGGTCCTAGGGCTCAGGTTCTCAGAGAGAAAGAGAGAACGAGAGAATTAGAGAGAGCATACTTAAATTCACACAGGACACTGGATAAGACAGGAGAAGTACTCCAGGTATAACCAACTGACCCCAGCCCCCCGACACATAAACTACTGCAGCATAAATACTGGAGGCTGAGACAGGAGCGGTCAGGAGACACTGTGGCCCCATCCGAAGAAACCCCCGGACAGGGCCAAACAGGAAGGATATAACCCCACCCACTCTGCCAAAGCACAGCCCCCACACCACTAGAGGGATATCCTCAACCACCAACTTACAATCCTGAGACAAGGCCGAGTATAGCCCACAAAGGTCTCCACCACAGCACAACCAAGGGGGGGCGCCAACCCAGACAGGAAGTTCACGTCAGTAACTCAACCCACTCAAGTGACGCACCCCTCCCAGGGACGGCATGAAAGAGCACCAGCAAGCCAGTGACTCAGCCCCAGTAACAGGGTTAGAGGCAGAGAATCCCAGTGGAGAGAGGGGAACCGGCCCTGGAGAGACAGCAAGGGTGGTTCGTTGCTCCAGAGCCTTTCCGTTCACCTTCACACTCCTGGGCCAGACTACACTCAATCATATGACCTACTGAAGAGATAAGTCTTCAGTAAAGACTTAAAGGTTGAGACCGAGTCTGCGTCTCTCACATGGGTAGGCAGACTGTTCCATAAAAATGGAGATCTATAGGAGAAAGCCATGCCTCCAGCTGTTTGCTTAGAAATTTTAGGGACAATTAGGAGGCCTGCGTCTTGTGACCGTAGCGTACGTGTAGGTATGTACGGCAGGACCAACTCGGAAAGATAGGTAGGAGCAAGCCCATGTAACGCTTTATAGGTTAACAGTAAAACCTTGAAATCAGCCCTTGCCTTAACGGGAAGCCAGTGTAGGGAAGCTAGCCCTGGAGTAATATGATCAAATTTCTTGGTTCTAGTCAGGATTCTAGCAGCCGTATTTAGCACTAACTGAAGTTTATTTAGTGCTTTATCCGGGTAGCCGGAAAGTAGAGCATTGCAGTAGTCTAACCTAGAAGTAACAAATGCATGGATTAATTTTTCTGCATCATTTTTGGACAGAACATTTCTGATTTTTGCAATGTTACGTAGATGGAAAAAAGCTGTCCTTGAAACAGTCTTGATATGTTCGTCAAAAGAGAGATCAGGGTCAAGAGTAACGCCGAGGTCCTTCACAGTTTTATTTGAGACGACTTTACAACCATCAAGATTAATTGTCAGATTTAACAGAAGATCTCTTTGTTTCTTGGGACCTAGAACAAGCATCTCTGTTTTGTCCGAGTTTAAAAGTAGAAAGTTTTCAGCCATCCACTTCCTTATGTCTGAAACACAGGCTTCTAGCGAGGGCAATTTTGGGGCTTCACCATGTTTCATTGAAATGTACAGCTGAGTGTCATCCGCATAGCAGTGAAAGTTAACATTATGTTTTCGAATAACATCCCCAAGAGGTAAAATATATAGTGAAAACAATAGTGGTCCTAAAACGGAACCTTGAGGAACACCGAAATGTACAGTTGATTTGTCAGAGGACAGACCATTCACAGAGACAAACTGATATCTTTCCGACAGGTAAGATCTAAACCAGGCCAGAACTTGTCCGTGTAGACCAATTTGGGTTTCCAGTCTCTCCAAAAGAATGTGGTGATCGATGGTGTCAAAGGCAGCACTAAGGTCTAGTAGCACGAGGACAGATGCAGAGCCTCGGTCTGACGCCATTAAAAGGTCATTTACCACCTTCACAAGTGCAGTCTCAGTGCTATGATGGGGTCTAAAACCAGACTGAAGCATTTCGTATACATTGTTTGTCTTCAGAAAGGCAGTGAGTTGCTGCGCAACAGCTTTTTCTAAAATTTTTGAGAGGAATGGAAGATTCGATATAGGCCGATAGTTTTTTATATTTTCCGGGTCAAGGTTTGGCTTTTTCAAGAGAGGCTTTATCCCTGCCACTTTTAGTGAGTTTGGTACACATCCGGTGGATAGAGAGCTGTTTATTATGTTCAACATAGGAGGGCCAAGCACAGGAAGCAGCTCCTTCAGCAGTTTAGTAGGAATAGGATCCAGTATGCAGCTTGAAGGTTTAGAGGCCATGATTATTTTCATCATTGTGTCAAGAGATATAGTACTAAAACACTTAAGTGTCTCTCCCGATCCCAGGCCCTCGCAGAGCTGTGCAGATCCAGGACAGCTAAGCCCTGGAGGAATACGCAGATTCAAAGAGGAGTCCGTAATTTGCTTTCTAATGGTCATGATCTTTTCCTCAAAGAAGTTCATGAATTTATTACTGCTGAAGTGAAAGCCATCCTCTCTTGGGGAATGCTGCTTTTTAGTTAGCTTTGCAACAGTATCAAAAAGAAATTTTGGATTGTTCTTATTTTCCTCGATTAAGTTGGAAAAGTAGGATGATCGAGCAGCAGTGAGGGCTCTTCGGTACTGCACGGTACTGTCTTTCCAAGCTAGTCGGAAGACTTCCAGTTTGGTGTGGCGCCATTTCCGTTCCAATTTCCTGGAAGCTTGCTTCAAAGCTCGGGTATTTTCTGTATACCAGGGAGCTAGTTTCTTATGACAAATGTTTTTCGTTTTTAGGGGTGCAACTGCATCTAGGGTATTGCGCAAGGTTAAATTGAGTTCCTCAGTTAAGTGGTTAACTGATTGTATGTGTTTGATACCATTACACCTATACTGCTCCAGCCATTAACACGAACCCATCCTCCCTAATTAAGGTGCCACCAACCTCCTGTGGAAGCCTGCTATCATTAGTAGGTGTGGGCTTCTGAAGCCTGCTATCATTAGTAGGTGTGGGCTTCTGAAGCCTGCCAACTCAAACATACTATGGCAGTGTATTCCAGGTATTCATGGGTAAAACAAACAAAAAAATACATTTTAGTGTTCATGACTGACACATTTTCATCAATGGTTTTCATAGGGCACTACAGGTGAAAGGGGAGCAATGAATAGAGTGAGATAATATACCCATCTAAGAAGAGATTACACACTTAGCACAGACGTCAGTTCAACGTCTCATACTGTAGCTACTATAGGCCAGTCACATACTGTAGTTACTATAGGACAGTCTCATACTGTAGCTACTATAAGCCAGTCTCATACTGTAGCTACTATAGGCCAGTCATATACTGTAGCTACTATAGGCCAGTCACATACTGAAGTTACTATAGGCCTCTAAATACTGTAGCTACTATAGGCCTCTAAATACTGTAGTTACTATAGGCCAGTCTCATACTGTAGCGACTATAGGCCAGTCTCATACTGTAGCTACTATAGGCCAGTCTCATACTGTAGCGACTATAGGCCAGTCTCATACTGAAGTTACTATAGGCCAGTCTCATACTGTAGCTACTATAGGCCAGTCTCATACTGTAGCTACTATAGGCCAGTCTCATACTGTAGCGACTATAGGCCAGTCTCATACTGTAGTTACTATAGGCCAGTCACATACAGTAGTTACTATAGGCCTCTAAATACTGTAGCTACTATTGGCCAGTCTCATACTGTAGTTACTATAGGCCAGTCTCATACTGTAGCTACTATAGGCCAGTCTCATACTGTAGCGACTATAGGCCAGTCTCATACTGTAGTTACTATAGGCCAGTCTCATACTGTAGCCACTATAGGCCCGTCTCAAACTGTAGCTACTATAGGCCAGTCTCATACTGTAGTTACTATAGGCCAGTCTCATACTGTAGTTACTATAGGCCAGTCTCATACTGTAGCTACTATAGGCCAGTCACACACTGTAGCTACTATAGGCCAGTCTCATACTGTAGCTACTATAGGCCAGTCTCATGCTGTAGCTACTATAGGCCAGGCTCATAATGTAGCTACTATAGGCCAGTCTCATACTGTGGTTACTATAGGCCAGTCACACACTGTAGCTACTATAGGCCAGTCTCATACTGTAGTTACTATAGGCCAGTCTCATACTGTAGTTACTATAGGCCAGTCTCAGACTGTAGTTCACTATAGGCCAGTCACATACTGTAGTTACTATAGGCCAGTCTCATACTGTAGCGACTATAGGCCAGTCTCATACTGTAGCTACTATAGGCCAGTCTCATACTGTAGTTACTATAGGCCAGTCTCATACTGTAGCCACTATAGGCCCGTCTCAAACTGTAGCTACTATAGGCCAGTCTCATACTGTAGCTACTATAGGACAGTCTAATATTGTAGCTACTATAGGCCAGTCGCATACTGTAGCTACTATAGGCCAGTCTCATGCTGTAGCTACTATTGGCCAGTCTCATACTGTAGCTACTATAGGCCAGTCACATACTGTAGCTACTATAGGCCAGTCTCATACTGTAGCTACTATAGGCCAGTCACATACTGTAGCTACTACAGGCCAGTCTCATACTGTAGCTACTATAGGCCAGTCTCATACTGTAGCTACTATAGGCCAGTCACATACTGTAGCTACTACAGGCCAGTCTCATACTGTAGCTACTATAGCACAGTCTCATACTGTAGCTACTTTAGGCCTCTACATACTATGGTTACTATAGGCCAGTCACACACTGTAGCTACTATAGGCCAGTCTCATACTGCAGCTACTATAGGCCAGTCACATATTGTAGCTACTATAGGCCAGTCTCATGCTGTAGCTACTATAGGCCAGTCTCATACTGTAGCTACTATAGGCCAGTCACATACTGTAGCTACTATAGGCCAGTCTCATACTGTAGCTACTATAGGCCAGTCACATACTGTAGCTACTACAGGCCAGTCTCATACTGTAGCTACTATAGCACAGTCTCATACTGTAGCTACTTTAGGCCTCTACATACTATAGATACTATAGGCCTCAACATACTGTAGCTACTATAGGCCAGTCACATACTGTAGTTACTATAGGCCTCTAAATACTGTAGCTACTATAGGCCTCTAAATACTGTAGCTACTATAGGCCTCTAAATACTGTAGTTACTATAGGCCAGTCACATACTGTAGCTACTACAGGCCAGTCTCATACTGTAGCTACTATAGGCCAGTCTCATACTGTAGCTACTATAGGCCAGTCACATACTGTAGCTACTACAGGCCAGTCTCATACTGTAGCTACTATAGCACAGTCTCATACTGTAGCTACTTTAGGCCTCTACATACTATGGTTACTATAGGCCAGTCACACACTGTAGCTACTATAGGCCAGTCTCATACTGCAGCTACTATAGGCCAGTCACATATTGTAGCTACTATAGGCCAGTCTCATGCTGTAGCTACTATAGGCCAGTCTCATACTGTAGCTACTATAGGCCAGTCACATACTGTAGCTACTATAGGCCAGTCTCATACTGTAGCTACTATAGGCCAGTCACATACTGTAGCTACTACAGGCCAGTCTCATACTGTAGCTACTATAGCACAGTCTCATACTGTAGCTACTTTAGGCCTCTACATACTATAGATACTATAGGCCTCAACATACTGTAGCTACTATAGGCCAGTCACATACTGTAGTTACTATAGGCCTCTAAATACTGTAGCTACTATAGGCCTCAACACACTGTAGCTACTATAGGCCAGTCTCATACTGTAGCTACTATAGGCCAGTCTCATGCTGTAGCTACTATAGGCCAGGCTCATAATGTAGCTACTATAGGCCAGTCTCATACTGTGGTTACTATAGGCCAGTCACACACTGTAGCTACTATAGGCCAGTCTCATACTGTAGTTACTATAGGCCAGTCTCATACTGTAGTTACTATAGGCCAGTCTCAGACTGTAGTTCACTATAGGCCAGTCACATACTGTAGTTACTATAGGCCAGTCTCATACTGTAGCGACTATAGGCCAGTCTCATACTGTAGCTACTATAGGCCAGTCTCATACTGTAGTTACTATAGGCCAGTCTCATACTGTAGCCACTATAGGCCCGTCTCAAACTGTAGCTACTATAGGCCAGTCTCATACTGTAGCTACTATAGGACAGTCTAATATTGTAGCTACTATAGGCCAGTCGCATACTGTAGCTACTATAGGCCAGTCTCATGCTGTAGCTACTATTGGCCAGTCTCATACTGTAGCTACTATAGGCCAGTCACATACTGTAGCTACTATAGGCCAGTCTCATACTGTAGCTACTATAGGCCAGTCACATACTGTAGCTACTACAGGCCAGTCTCATACTGTAGCTACTATAGGCCAGTCTCATACTGTAGCTACTATAGGCCAGTCACATACTGTAGCTACTACAGGCCAGTCTCATACTGTAGCTACTATAGCACAGTCTCATACTGTAGCTACTTTAGGCCTCTACATACTATGGTTACTATAGGCCAGTCACACACTGTAGCTACTATAGGCCAGTCTCATACTGCAGCTACTATAGGCCAGTCACATATTGTAGCTACTATAGGCCAGTCTCATGCTGTAGCTACTATAGGCCAGTCTCATACTGTAGCTACTATAGGCCAGTCACATACTGTAGCTACTATAGGCCAGTCTCATACTGTAGCTACTATAGGCCAGTCACATACTGTAGCTACTACAGGCCAGTCTCATACTGTAGCTACTATAGCACAGTCTCATACTGTAGCTACTTTAGGCCTCTACATACTATAGATACTATAGGCCTCAACATACTGTAGCTACTATAGGCCAGTCACATACTGTAGTTACTATAGGCCTCTAAATACTGTAGCTACTATAGGCCTCTAAATACTGTAGCTACTATAGGCCTCTAAATACTGTAGTTACTATAGGCCAGTCTCATACTGTAGCGACTATAGGCCAGTCTCATACTGTAGCTACTATAGGCCAGTCTCATACTGTAGCGACTATAGGCCAGTCTCATACTGAAGTTACTATAGGCCAGTCTCATACTGTAGCTACTATAGGCCAGTCTCATACTGTAGCTACTATAGGCCAGTCTCATACTGTAGCGACTATAGGCCAGTCTCATACTGTAGTTACTATAGGCCAGTCACATACAGTAGTTACTATGGGCCTCTAAATACTGTAGCTACTATTGGCCAGTCTCATACTGTAGTTACTATAGGCCAGTCTCATACTGTAGTTACTATAGGCCAGTCTCATACTGTAGCCACTATAGGCCCGTCTCAAACTGTAGCTACTATAGGCCAGTCTCATACTGTAGTTACTATAGGCCAGTCTCATGCTGTAGTTACTATAGGCCAGTCTCATACTGTAGCTACTATAGGCCAGTCACACACTGTAGCTACTATAGGCCAGTCTCATACTGTAGCTACTATTGGCCAGTCTCATACTGTAGTTACTATAGGCCAGTCTCATACTGTAGTTACTATAGGCCAGTCTCATACTGTAGCCACTATAGGCCCGTCTCAAACTGTAGCTACTATAGGCCAGTCTCATACTGTAGTTACTATAGGCCAGTCTCATACTGTAGCTACTATAGGCCAGTCACACACTGTAGCTACTATAGGCCAGTCTCATACTGTAGCTACTATAGGCCAGTCTCATGCTGTAGCTACTATAGGCCAGGCTCATAATGTAGCTACTATAGGCCTGTCTCATCCTGTGGTTACTATAGGCCAGTCACACACTGTAGCTACTATAGGCCAGTCTCATACTGTAGTTACTATAGGCCAGTCTCATACTGTAGCTACTATAGGCCAGGCTCATAATGTAGTTACTAGAGGCCAGTCACATACTGTAGCTACTATAGGCCAGTCACATACTGTAGTTACTATAGGCCAGTCTCATACTGTAGTTACTATAGGCCAGTCTCATGCTGTAGCTACTATAGGCCAGTCTCATACTGTAGCTACTATAGGCCAGTCACATACTGTAGCTACTATAGGCCAGTCTCATACTGTAGCTACTATAGGCCAGTCACATACTGTAGCTACTACAGGCCAGTCTCATACTGTAGCTACTATAGCACAGTCTCATACTGTAGCTACTATAGGCCAGTCTCATACTGTAGATACTATAGGCCTCAACATACTGTAGATACTATAGGCCTCAACATACTGTAGATACTATAGGCCAGTCTCATACTGTAGATACTATAAGCCAGTCTCATACTGTAGTTACTATAGGCCAGGTTCATACTGTAGCTACTATAGGCCTCTACATACTGTAGTTACTACAGGTCAGTTAAATACTGCAGCTACTATAGGCTAGTCTCATACTGTAGCTACTATAGGCTTCTACATATTGTTGCTACTATAGGCCAGTCATATACTGTAGTTACTATAGGCCAGTCTCATACTGTGGTTACTATAGGCCAGTCACATACTGAACTTAATATAGGCCAGTCACATACTGTAGTTACTATAGGCCAGTCACATACTGAACTTAATATAGGCCAGTCACATACTGTAGTTACTATAGGCCAGTCTCATACTGAACTTAATATAGGCCAGTCACATACTGTAGTTACTATAGGCCAGTCACATACTGTAGTTACTATAGGCCAGTCACATACTGTAGTTACTATAGGCCAGTCACATACTGTAGTTACTATAGGCCAGTCTCATACTGTAGCTACTATAGGCCAGTCTCTTACTGTAGCTACTATAGGCCAGTCACATACAGTAGTTACTATAGGCCAGTCTCATACTGTAGTTACTATAGGCCAGTCTCATACTGTAGTTACTATAGGCCAGTAACATACTGTAGCTACTATAGGCCAGTCTCATACTGTAGCTACTATAGGTCAGTCACATACTGTAGTTACTATAGGCCAGTCTCATACTGTAGTTACTATAGGCCAGTCACATACTGTAGCTACTATAGGCCAGTCTCATACTGTAGCTACTATAGGTCAGTCACATACTGTAGTTACTATAGGCCAGTCTCATACTGTAGTTACTATAGGCCAGTCTCATACTGTAGCTACTATAGGTCAGTCACATACTGTAGTTACTATAGGCCAGTCTCATACTGTAGTTACTATAGGCCAGGTTCATACTGTAGCTACTATAGGCCTCTACATACTGTAGTTACTACAGGTCAGTCACATACTGCAGCTACTATAGGCTTCTACATACTGTAGCTTCTATAGGCCAGTCTCATAACGTAGTTACTATAGGCCAGTCTCATACTGAACTTAATATAGGCCAGTCACATACTGTAGCTACTATAGGCCAGTATCATACTGTAGTTACTTTAGGCCAGTCTCATACTGTAGTTACTATAGGCCAGTCTCATACTGTAGCTACTATAGGTCAGTCACATACTGTAGTTACTATAGGCCAGTCTCATACTGTAGTTACTATAGGCCAGGTTCATACTGTAGCTACTATAGGCCTCTACATACTGTAGTTACTACAGGTCAGTCACATACTGCAGCTACTATAGGCTTCTACATACTGTAGCTTCTATAGGCCAGTCTCATAACGTAGTTACTATAGGCCAGTCTCATACTGAACTTAACATAGGCCAGTCACATACTGTAGCTACTATAGGCCAGTATCATACTGTAGTTACTTTAGGCCAGTATCATACTGTAGTTACTATAGGCCAGTCTCATACTGTAGCTACTATAGGCCATTCTCATACTGTAGCTACTATTGGCCAGTCTCATACTGTAGCTACTATAGGCCAGTCTCATACTGTAGTTACTATAGGCCAGTCTCATACTGTAGCTACTATAGGCCAGTCTCATACTGTAGTTACTTTAGGCCAGTCTCATACTGTAGCTACTATAGGCCAGTCTCATACTGTAGTTACTATAGGCCAGTCTCATACTGTAGCTACTGTAGTTACTATAGGCCAGTCTCACACTGTAGATACTATAGGCCAGTCTCATACTGTAGCTACTATAGGCCAGTCACATACTGTAGTTACTTCAGGCCAGTCTCATACTGTAGCTACTATAGGCCAGTCTCATACTGTAGTTCCTATAGGCCAGTCTCATACTGTAGCTACTATAGGCCAGTCTCATATTGTAGTTACTATAGGCCAGGTTCATAGTGTAGCTACTATAGGCCTCTAAATACTGTAGTTATAGCCTCTAAATACTGTAGTTACTATAGGCCTCTAAATACTGTAGTCACTATAGGCCAGTCTCATACTGTAGTTACTATAGACCTCTACATACTGTAGTTACTATAGACCTCTACATACCGTAGTTACTATAGGCCTCTAAATACTGTAGTTACTTAAGACCTCTACATACTGCAGTTACTATAGGCCTCTAAATACTATAGTTACTATAGTTCAGTCTCATACTGTAGCTACTATAGGCCAGTCTTGTACTGTAGTTACTATAGACCTCTAAATACTGTAGTTACTATAGACCTCTACATACTGTAGCTACTATAGGCCAGTCTCATACTGTAGTTCCTATAGGCCAGTCTCATACTGTAGCTACTATAGGCCAGTCTCATATTGTAGTTACTATAGGCCAGGTTCATAGTGTAGCTACTATAGGCCTCTAAATACTGTAGTTATAGCCTCTAAATACTGTAGTTACTATAGGCCTCTAAATACTGTAGTCACTATAGGCCAGTCTCATCCTGTAGTTACTATAGACCTCTACATACTGTAGTTACTATAGACCTCTACATACCGTAGTTACTATAGGCCTCTAAATACTGTAGTTACTATAGACCTCTACATACTGTAGTTACTATAGGCCTCTAAATACTATAGTTACTATAGTTCAGTCTCATACTGTAGCTACTATAGGCCAGTCTTGTACTGTAGTTACTATAGACCTATAAATACTGTAGTTACTATAGACCTCTACATACTGTAGTTACTATAGACCTCTACATACTGTAGTTACTATAGACCTCTACATACTGTAGTTACTATAGACCTCTACATACTGTAATTACTAGAGGCCTCAATTTTGCAGTTACTATAGGCCAGTCTCATACTGTAGTTACTATAGACCTCTGCATACTGTAATTATTATACGCCTCTACATACTGTAGCTACTATAGGCCAGTCTCATACTGTAGTTACTATAGGCCTCTACATACTGTAGTTATTATATACCTCTACATACTGTAGTTACTATAGGCCAGTCTCATACTGTAGCTACTATAGGCCAGTCTCACACTGTAGCTACTATAGGCCAGTCACATACTGTAGTTACTATAGCCCAGTCTCATACTGTAGTTACTATAGGCATCTACATACGGTAGCTACTATAGGCCAGTCTCATACTGTAGCTACTATAGGCCAGTCACATACTGTAGTTACTATAGGCCAGTCTCATACTGTAGCTACTATAGGCCAGTCACATACTGTAGCTACTATTGGCCAGTCTCATACTGTAGCTACTATAGGCCAGTCTCATACTGTAGTTACTATAGGCCAGTCTCATACTGTAGCTACTATAGGCCAGTCTCATACTGTAGTTACTTTAGGCCAGTCTCATACTGTAGCTGCTATAGGCCAGTCACATACTGTAGTTACTCTAGGCCAGTCTCATACTGTAGCTACTATAGGCCAGTCTCATATTGTAGTTACTATAGGCCAGTCACATACAGTAGTTACTATAGGCCTCTAAATACTGTAGCTACTACAAGCCAGTCTCATACTGTAGTTACTATAGGCCAGTCTCATACTGTAGCTACTATAGGCCAGTATCATACTGTAGTTACTTTAGGCCAGTCTCATACTGTAGCTACTATAGGCCAGTCTCATACTGTAATCACTATAGGCCAGTCTCACACTGTAGTTACTATAGGCCAGTCACATACAGTAGTTACTATAGGCCAGTCTCATACTGTAGTTACTATAGGCCAGTCTCATACTGTAGCTACTATAGGCCAGTCTCATACTGTAGCTACTATAGGCCAGTCACATACTGTAGTTACTATAGGCCAGTCTCATACTGAATCTACTATAGGCCAGTCTCATACTGTAGTTACTATAGGCCAGTCTCATACTGTAGTTACTATAGGCCAGTCTCATACTGTAGCTACTATAGGCCAGTCACATACTGTAGTTACTATAGGCCAGTCTCATACTGTAGCTACTATAGGCCAGTCTCATACTGTAGTTACTATAGGCCAGTCACATACAGTAGTTACTATAGGCCAGTCTCATACTGTAGTTACTATAGGCCAGTCTCATACTGTAGCTACTATAGGCCAGTCTCATACTGTAGTTACTATAGGCCAGTCACATACTGTAGTTACTATAGGCCAGTCTCATACTGTAGCTACTATAGGCCAGTCTCATACTGTAGTTACTATAGGCCAGTCTCATACTGTAGCTACTATAGGCCAGTCACATACTGTAGTTACTATAGCCCAGTCTCATACTGTAGCTACTATAGGCCAGTCTCATACTGTAGCTACTATAGGCCAGTCACATACGGTAGTTACTATAGGCCAGTCTCATACTGTAGCTGCTATAGGCCAGTCACATACTGTAGTTACTCTAGGCCAGTCTCATACTGTAGCTACTATAGGCCAGTCTCATACTGTAGTTACTATAGGCCAGTCACATACAGTAGTTACTATAGGCCTCTAAATACTGTAGCTACTACAAGCCAGTCTCATACTGTAGTTACTATAGGCCAGTCTCATACTGTAGCTACTATAGGCCAGTATCATACTGTAGTTACTATAGGCCAGTCTCATACTGTAGCTACTGTAGTTACTATAGGCCAGTGTCATACTGTAGATACTATAGGCCAGTCTCATACTGTAGCTACTATAGGCCAGTCTCATACTGTAGTTACTTCAGGCCAGTCTCATACTGTAGCTACTATAGGCCAGTCTCATACTGTAGCTACTATAGGCCAGTCTCATATTGTAGTTACTATAGGCCAGGTTCATAGTGTAGCTACTATAGGCCTCTAAATACTGTAGTTATAGCCTCTAAATACTGTAGTTACTATAGGCCTCTAAATACTGTAGTCACTATAGGCCAGTCTCATACTGTAGTTACTATAGACCTCTACATACTGTAGTTACTATAGACCTCTACATACCGTAGTTACTATAGGCCTCTAAATACTGTAGTTACTATAGCCTCTACATACTGTAGTTACTATAGGCCTCTAAATACTATAGTTACTATAGTTCAGTCTCATACTGTAGCTACTATAGGCCAGTCTTGTACTGTAGTTACTATAGACCTCTAAATACTGTAGTTACTATAGACCTCTACATACTGTAGCTACTATAGGCCAGTCTCATACTGTAGTTCCTATAGGCCAGTCTCATACTGTAGCTACTATAGGCCAGTCTCATATTGTAGTTACTATAGGCCAGGTTCATAGTGTAGCTACTATAGGCCTCTACATACTGTAGTTATAGCCTCTAAATACTGTAGTTACTATAGGCCTCTAAATACTGTAGTCACTATAGGCCAGTCTCATACTGTAGTTACTATAGACCTCTACATACTGTAGTTACTATAGACCTCTACATACCGTAGTTACTATAGGCCTCTAAATACTGTAGTTACTATAGGCCTCTACATACTGTAGTTATTATATACCTCTACATACTGTAGTTACTATAGGCCAGTCTCATACTGTAGCTACTATAGGCCAGTCTCACACTGTAGCTACTATAGGCCAGTCACATACTGTAGTTACTATAGCCCAGTCCCATACTGTAGTTACTATAGGCATCTACATACGGTAGCTACTATAGGCCAGTCTCATACTGTAGCTACTATAGGCCAGTCACATACTGTAGTTACTATAGGCCAGTCTCATACTGTAGCTACTATAGGCCAGTCACATACTGTAGTTACTATAGGCCAGTCTCATACTGTAGCTACTATAGGCCAGTCTCATACTGTAGCTACTATAGTTCTCTACATACTGTAGCTACTATAGGCCAGTCACATACTGTAGTTACTATAGGCCAATCACATACTGTAGTTCCTATAGGCCAGTCACACACTGTAGTTACTATAGGCATCTACATACTGTAGCTACTATAGGCCAGTCACATACTGTAGTTACTATAGGCCAGGTTCATACTGTAGTTACTATAGGCCAGTCTCATCTGTAGTTACTATAGGCCAGTCACATACTGTAGTTACTATAGGCCAATCACATACTGTAGTTCCTATAGGCCAGTCACACACTGTAGTTACTATAGGCATCTACATACTGTAGCTACTATAGGCCAGTCACATACTGTAGTTACTATAGGCCAGGTTCATACTGTAGCTACTATAGGCCAGTCACATACTGTAGTTACTTTAGGCCAATCACATACTGTAGTTCCTATAGGCCAGTCACACACTGTAGTTACTATAGGCATCTACATACTGTAGCTACTATAGGCCAGTCACATACTGTAGTTACTATAGGCCAGGTTCATACTGTAGTTACTATAGGCCAGTCTCATCTGTAGTTACTATAGGCATCTACATACTGTAGTTACTATAGGCATCTACATTCTGTAGTTACTATAGGCCAGTCTCATACTGTAGCGACTATAGGCCAGTCTCATACTGTAATCACTATAGGCCAGTCTCACACTGTAGTTACTATAGGCCAGTCACATACAGTAGTTACTATAGGCCAGTCTCATACTGTAGTTACTATAGGCCAGTCTCATACTGTAGCTACTATAGGCCAGTCTCATACTGTAGCTACTATAGGCCAGTCACATACTGTAGTTACTATAGGCCAGTCTCATACTGAATCTACTATAGGCCAGTCTCATACTGTAGTTACTATAGGCCAGTCTCATAGTGTAGCTACTATAGGCCAGTCACATACTGTAGTTACTATAGGCCAGTCTCATACTGTAGCTACTATAGGCCAGTCTCATACTGTAGTTACTATAGGCCAGTCACATACAGTAGTTACTATAGGCCAGTCTCATACTGTAGTTACTATAGGCCAGTCTCATACTGTAGCTACTATAGGCCAGTCACATACTGTAGATACTATAGGCCAGTCTCATACTGTAGCTACTATAGGCCAATCACATACGGTAGTTACTATAGCCCAGTCTCATACTGTAGCTACTATAGGCCAGTCTCATACTGTAGTTACTATAGGCCAGTCTCATACTGTAGCTACTATAGGCCAGTCACATACTGTAGTTACTATAGGCCAGTCTCATACTGTAGCTACTATAGGCCAGTCTCATACTGTAGTTACTATAGGCCAGTCAAATACAGTAGTTACTATAGGCCAGTCTCATACTGTAGTTACTATAGGCCAGTCTCATACTGTAGCTACTATAGGCCAGTCTCATACTGTAGTTACTATAGGCCAGTCACATACAGTAGTTACTATAGGCCAGTCTCATACTGTAGTTACTATAGGCCAGTCTCATACTGTAGTTACTATAGGCCAGTCTCATACTGTAGCTACTATAGGCCAGTCTCATACTGTAGTTACTATAGGCCAGTCTCATACTGTAGCTACTATAGGCCAGTCACATACTGTAGTTACTATAGCCCAGTCTCATACTGTAGCTACTATAGGCCGGTCTCATACTGTAGCTACTATAGGCCAATCACATACGGTAGTTACTATAGGCCAGCCTCATACTGTAGCTACTATAGGCCAGTCACATACTGTAGTTACTCTAGGCCAGTCTCATACTGTAGCTACTATAGGCCAGTCTCATACTGTAGTTACTATAGGCCAGTCACATACAGTAGTTACTATAGGCCTCTAAATACTGTAGCTACTACAAGCCAGTCTCATACTGTAGTTACTATAGGCCGGTCTCATACAGTAGTTACTATAGGCCAGTCTCATACTGTAGTTACTATAGGCCAGTCTCATACTGTAGCTAATATAGGCCTCTACATACTGTAGTTACTATAGGCCAGTCTCATACTGTAGCTACTATAGGCCAATCATATACTGTAGCTACTATAGGCCAGTCTCATATTGTAGTTACTATAGGCCAGGTTCATAATGTAGCTACTATAGGCCTCTAAATACTGTAGTTATAGCCTATAAATACTGTAGTTACTATAGGCCTCTAAATACTGTAGTCACTATAGGCCAGTCTCATACTGTAGCTACTATAGGCCAGTCTCATACTGTAGTTACTATAGACCTCTACATACCGTAGTTACTATAGGCCTCTAAATACTGTAGTTACTATAGGCCTCTAAATACTGTAGTTACTATAGGTCTCTAAATTGTGTAACTACTATAGACCTTTACATACTGTAGTTACCATAGGCCTCTAAATACTGTAGTTACTATAGGCCTCTAAATACTGTAGTTACTATAGTTCAGTCTCATACTGTAGCTACTATAGGCCAGTCACATACTGTAGTTACTATAGGCCAGGTTCATACTGTAGTTACTATAGGCCAGTCTCATCTGTAGATACTATAGGCATCTACATACTGTAGTTACTATAGGCCAGTCACACACTGTAGTTACTATAGGACTCAACATACTGTAGTTACTATAGGCCAGTCTCATACTGTAGCGACTATAGGCCAGTCTCATACTGTAATCACTATAGGCCAGTCTCACACTGTAGTTACTATAGGCCAGTCACATACAGTAGTTACTATAGGCCAGTCTTATACTGTAGTTACTATAGTCCAGTCTCATACTGTAGCTACTATAGGCCAGTCTCATACTGTAGCTACTATAGGCCAGTCACATACTGTAGTTACTATAGGCCAGTCTCATACTGAATCTACTATAGGCCAGTCTCATACTGTAGTTACTATAGGCCAGTCTCATAGTGTAGCTACTATAGGCCAGTCACATACTGTAGTTACTATAGGCCAGTCTCATACTGTAGCTACTATAGGCCAGTCTCATACTGTAGTTACTATAGGCCAGTCACATACAGTAGTTACTATAGGCCAGTCTCATACTGTAGTTACTATAGGCCAGTCTCATACTGTAGCTACTATAGGCCAGTCACATACTGTAGTTACTATAGGCCAGTCTCATACTGTAGCTACTATAGGCCAGTCACATACTGTAGTTACTATAGCCCAGTCTCATACTGTAGCTACTATAGGCCAGTCTCATACTGTAGCTACTATAGGCCAGTCACATACGGTAGTTACTATAGGCCAGTCTCATACTGTAGCTGCTATAGGCCAGTCACATACTGTAGTTACTCTAGGCCAGTCTCATACTGTAGCTACTATAGGCCAGTCTCATACTGTAGTTACTATAGGCCAGTCACATACAGTAGTTACTATAGGCCTCTAAATACTGTAGCTACTACAAGCCAGTCTCATACTGTAGTTACTATAGGCCGGTCTCATACAGTAGTTACTATAGGCCAGTCTCATACTGTAGTTACTATAGGCCAGTCTCATACTGTAGCTAATATAGGCCTCTACATACTGTAGTTACTATAGGCCAGTCTCATACTGTAGCTACTATAGGCTAATCATATACTGTAGCTACTATAGGCCAGTCTCATATTGTAGTTACTATAGGCCAGGTTCGTAATGTAGCTACTATAGGCCTCTAAATACTGTAGTTATAGCCTATAAATACTGTAGTTACTATAGGCCTCTAAATACTGTAGTCACTATAGGCCAGTCTCAAACTGGAGCTACTATAGGCCAGTCTCATACTGTAGTTACTATAGACCTCTACATACCGTAGTTACTATAGGCCTCTAAATACTGTAGTTACTATAGGCCTCTAAATACTGTAGTTACTATAGGTCTCTAAATTGTGTAACTACTATAGACCTTTACATACTGTAGTTACCATAGGCCTCTAAATACTGTAGTTACTATAGGCCTCTAAATACTGTAGTTACTATAGTTCAGTGTCATACTGTAGCTACTATAGGCCAGTCTTGTACTGTAGTTACTATAGACCTCTAAATACTGTAGTTACTATAGACCTCTACATACTGTAGTTACTATAGACCTCTACATACTGTAGTTACTATAGACCTCTACATACTGTAGTTACTATAGGCCTCTAAATACTGTAGTTACTATAGTTCAGTGTCATACTGTAGCTACTATAGGCCAGTCTTGTACTGTAGTTACTATAGACCTCTAAATACTGTAGTTACTATAGACCTCTACATACTGTAGTTACTATAGACCTCTACATACTGTAGTTACTATAGACCTCTACATACTGTAGTTACTATAGACCTCTACATACTGTAGTTACTATAGACCAGTCTCATACTGTAGTTACTATAGGCCAGTCTCATACTGTAGTTACTATAGACCTCTACATACTGTAATTACTATACGCCTCTACATACTGTAGCTACTATAGGCCAGTCTCATACTGTAGCTACTATAGGCCAGTCACATTCGGTAGCTACTATTGGCCAGTCTCATACTGTAGTTACTATAGGCCAGTCTCATACTGTAGCTACTATAGGCCAGGCTCATAATGTACCTACTATAGGCCAGTCACATACTCTAGTTACTATAGGCCAGTCTCATACTGTAGTTACTATAGGCCAATCACATACTGTAGTTACTATAGGCCAGTCACATACTGTTAGTTACTATAGGCCAGTCTCATACTGTAGCTACTATAGGCCAGGCTCATACTGTAGCTACTATAGGCCAGGCTCATACTGTAGCTACTTTAGGCCAGTCTCATACTGTAGCTACTATAGGCCTCTACATACTGTAGCTACTATAGGCCAGGCTCATACTGTAGTTACTATAGGCCAGTCTCATACTGTAGCTACTATAGGCCAGGCTCATACTGTAGCTACTTTAGGCCAGTCTCATACTGTAGCTACTATAGGCCTCTACATACTGTAGCTACTATAGGCCAGTCTCATACTGTAGCTACTATAGGCCAGTCTCATACTGTAGCTACTATAGGCCAGTCTCATACTGTAGCTACTATAGGCCAGTCTCATACTGTAGCTACTATAGGCCAGTCACATACTGTAACTACTATAGGCCTCTACATACTGTAGCTACTATAGGCCAGTCTCATACTGTAGCTACTATAGGCAAGTCTCATACTGTAGCTACTATAGGCCAGTCTCATACTGTAGCTACTATAGGCCAGTCTCATACTGTAGCTACTATAGGCCAGTCTCATACTGTAGCTTCTATAGGCCAGTCTCATACTGTAGCTACTATTGGCCAGTCTCATACTGTAGCTACTATAGGCCAGTCTCATACTGTAGTTACTATAGGCCAGTCTCATACTGTAGCTACTATAGGCCAATCATATACTGTAGCTACTATAGGCCAGTCTCATATTGTAGTTACTATAGGCCAGGTTCGTAATGTAGCTACTATAGGCCTCTAAATACTGTAGTTATAGCCTATAAATACTGTAGTTACTATAGGCCTCTAAATACTGTAGTCACTATAGGCCAGTCTCATACTGGAGCTACTATAGGCCAGTCTCATACTGTAGTTACTATAGACCTCTACATACCGTAGTTACTATAGGCCTCTAAATACTGTAGTTACTATAGGCCTCTAAATACTGTAGTTACTATAGGTCTCTAAATTGTGTAACTACTATAGACCTTTACATACTGTAGTTACCATAGGCCTCTAAATACTGTAGTTACTATAGGCCTCTAAATACTGTAGTTACTATAGTTCAGTGTCATACTGTAGCTACTATAGGCCAGTCTTGTACTGTAGTTACTATAGACCTCTAAATACTGTAGTTACTATAGACCTCTACATACTGTAGTTACTATAGACCTCTACATACTGTAGTTACTATAGACCTCTACATACTGTAGTTACTATAGGCCTCTAAATACTGTAGTTACTATAGTTCAGTGTCATACTGTAGCTACTATAGGCCAGTCTTGTACTGTAGTTACTATAGACCTCTAAATACTGTAGTTACTATAGACCTCTACATACTGTAGTTACTATAGACCTCTACATACTGTAGTTACTATAGACCTCTACATACTGTAGTTACTATAGACCTCTACATACTGTAGTTACTATAGACCAGTCTCATACTGTAGTTACTATAGGCCAGTCTCATACTGTAGTTACTATAGACCTCTACATACTGTAATTACTATACGCCTCTACATACTGTAGCTACTATAGGCCAGTCTCATACTGTAGCTACTATAGGCCAGTCACATTCGGTAGCTACTATTGGCCAGTCTCATACTGTAGTTACTATAGGCCAGTCTCATACTGTAGCTACTATAGGCCAGGCTCATACTGTAGCTACTATAGGCCAGGCTCATACTGTAGCTACTTTAGGCCAGTCTCATACTGTAGTTACTATAGGCCTCTACATACTGTAGCTACTATAGGCCAGGCTCATACTGTATTTACTATAGGCCAGTCTCATACTGTAGCTACTATAGGCCAGGCTCATACTGTAGCTACTTTAGGCCAGTCTCATACTGTAGCTACTATAGGCCTCTACATACTGTAGCTACTATAGGCCAGTCTCATACTGTAGCTACTATAGGCCAGTCTCATACTGTAGCTACTATAGGCCAGTCTCATACTGTAGCTACTATAGGCCAGTCTCATACTGTAGCTACTATAGGCCAGTCACATACTGTAACTACTATAGGCCTCTACATACTGTAGCTACTATAGGCCAGTCTCATACTGTAGCTACTATAGGCAAGTCTCATACTCTAGCTACTATAGGCCAGTCTCATACTGTAGCTACTATAGGCCAGTCTCATACTGTAGCTACTATAGGCCAGTCTCATACTGTAGCTTCTATAGGCCAGTCTCATACTGTAGCTACTATTGGCCAGTCTCATACTGTAGCTACTATAGGCCAGTCTCATATTGTAGCTACTATAGGCCAGTCTCATACTGTAGCCACTATAGGCCAGTCTCATACTGTAGTTACTATAGGCCAATCACATACGGTAGTTACTATAGGCCAGTCACATACTGTTAGTTACTATAGGCCAGTCTCATACTGTAGCTACTATAGGCCAGGCTCATACTGTAGCTACTATAGGCCAGGCTCATACTGTAGCTACTTTAGGCCAGTCTCATACTGTGGCTACTATAGACCTCTACATAGTGTAGCTACTATAGGCCAGGCTCATACTGTAGTTACTATAGGCCAGTCTCATACTGTAGCTACTATAGGCCAGGCTCATACTGTAGCTACTTTAGGCTAGTCTCATACTGTAGCTACTATAGGCCTCTACATACTGTAGCTACTATAGGCCAGTTTCATACTGTAGCTACTATAGGCCAGTCTCATACTGTAGCTACTATAGGCCAGTCTCATACTGTAGCTACTATAGGCCAGTCTCATACTGTAGCTACTATAGGCCAGTCACATACTGTAACTACTATAGGCCTCTACATACAGTAGCTACTATAGGCCAGTCTCATACTGTAGCTACTATAGGCAAGACTCATACTGTAGCTACTATAGGCCAGTCTCATACTGTAGCTACTATAGGCCAGTCTCATACTGTAGCTACTATAGGCCAGTCTCATACTGTAGCTACTATAGGCCAGTCTCATACTGTAGCTACTATAGGCCAGTCTCATACTGTAGCTACTATAGGCCAGTCTCATATTGTAGCTACTATAGGCCAGTCTCATACTGTAGCCACTATAGGCCAGTCTCATACTGTAGCTACTATAGGCCAGTCTCATACTGTAGCTACTACAGGCCAGTCTCATACTGTAGCCACTATAGGCCTCTAAATAAGAAAAGCACAGACAGACTTTTTTTCTAAGAGAAATAGAGACACAGACACTGATTGAGAAGCAGCAATCAGGATTTCAGGAGACCAGGGGAGTCTCTCAAGTTGGATTCAATTTAATTAGATTGAATTAAATGTACCTTGAAAATTGCATCTCATTCGTGTAGGCTATTAGCCTGACAAAAAAACTGTTGAGTTCAACAATAAATAGTTGAGCGTTATGCAACAAGGTCTCTGTCTGCCAACACACATAGCGTTTATGGGGCTATATGCAACAAGATCTCCCAGTCTGCCAACACACAGAGTGTTTATGGGGCTTTATGCAACAAGGTCTCCCAGTCTGCCAAACACACAGAGCGTTTATGGGGCTATATGCAACAAGATCTCCCAGTCTGCCAAACACACAGAGCGTTTATGGGGCTTTTTACAACAAGGTCTCCCAGTCTTTGTTCTCTTGTCACTCATCTCTCTTTCTTTACATTTCTCTCTCTTTCGTTCTCTCCATCCCTCTCCCCCGGATGGCCCTGTCAGAGGTAGACTCGGCACCTCAGTCAGCGCCCAGGCGTTCCCTGGAGGCAACAGGTCTGTTCGTTAAAAAGAGGGACACATGTACCATGGAGAGTGCTCTTAAAACGGGGTGTGTGTGTCTCCGCCAGTCTGTTCTTTTCTGCTGGTGTGTGTTTCTACGCTGCTGTGCGGAACTGTGTGTGGTGACTGGCAACCCTATAATGCTGCTCCCTCACAAATAATTACCATGGCGGGCAAATTACAGACCCTTTGCCACAACAACCTAATTACAAAAGTGTAGCATTGCTTTCGTTAATTACTATATGCAAAGATGAGTGGGAAGACTACAGCAGTTCAAAGTTTGTCAAAGAATATTTGTCTGATTTTCCCACTCAAGGCCAATGTAAACTCTCAGGGATACCCACACCTTACTCATTATGCTTAGTAGTTGTAATCATCATCAGCATACATCATGATGCACACAGAAATAAACTGTACTGTGCATTTGGAAAGTATTCAGACCCGTTGACTTTTTCCACATTTCGTTGCGTTACAGCTTTATTCCAAAATTCATGAAATTAATTGTTTTTCTCATCATTCTACACAGAATAGCCAAAATTGACAAAGCAAAAACAGGTTTCTCGAAATTTGTGCACATTTATTAACAATAATAAACAAAAATATCTATTTACATAAGTGTTCAGACCCTTTGCTATGAGACTCGAAATTGAGCTCAGGTGCATCCTGTTTCCATTGATCCTCCTTGAGATGTTTCTACAACTTGATTGGAGTCCACCTGTGCTAAATTCAAATGATTGGACATGATTTGGAAAGGCACACACCTGTCTATATAAGGTCCCAAGGCTGACAGAGCATGTCAGAACAAAAACCAAGCCATGTGGTCGAAGGAAATGTCTGTAGAGCTCCGAGACAGGATTGTGTCAGGGCACAGATCTGGGGAAGGGTACCAAAACAATTCTGCAGTATTCAAGGTCCACAAGAACACAGTGGCCTCCATCATTCTCAAATGGAAGAAGTTTGGAACCACCAATACTCTTCCTAGAGCTGGCTACCAGGCCAAACTGAGCAATCGGGGGAGAAGGGCCTTGGTCAGGGAGGTGACCAAGAACCCGATGGTCACTCTGATAGAGCTCCAGAGTTCCTCTATGGAGATGGGAGAACCTTCCAGAAGGACAACCATCTCTGCAGCACTCCACCAATGAGGCCTTTATGGTGGCCAGATGGAAGCCACTCCTCAGTAAGGCACATGACAGCCGGCTTGGAATTTGCCAAAATGCACCTAAAGGACTCTCAGACCATGCGATACAACATGCTCTGGTCTGATGAAACCAAGATTGGACTCTTTGGCCTGAATGGAAAACGTGGCACCATCTGTACGGTGAAGCATGGTGGTGGCAGCATATTTTTCAGCGGCAGAGACAGGGAGACTAGTCAGAGAGATCCTTGATGAAAACCTGCTCCAGAGAGCTCAGCACCTCAGACTGGGTCGAAGGTTCACCTTCCAACAGGACAACAACCCTAAGCACACAGCCAAGACAACGCAGGAGTGGCTTCGGGACAAGTCTCTGATTGTCCATGAGTGACCCAGCCAGAGCCCTGACGTGAACCCGATCGAACATCTCTGGAGAGACCTGAAAATAGCTGTGCAGCAACGCTCCCCATTCAACCTGAGAGAGCTTGAGAGAATCTGCAGAGAAGAATGGGAGAAACTCCCAATATACAGGTGTGCCAATCTTGGAGCGTCATAGCCATTAAGACTCGAGGGTGTAATCGCTGCCAAAGGTGCTTCAACAAAGTACTGAGTAAAGGGTCTGAATACTAATTTAAATGTGATATTTTACTTGTGGTTTTCTTATACATCTGCACACATTTCTAATACCAGTTTTTGCATTGTCATTATGGAGGATTGTCTATGGATTGATGAGGGAAATAAACTGTTTAATCAATTTTAGAATAAGACTAACGTAACAGAATGTGAAAAAAGTCAAGAGGTCTGAACACTTTCCGAATGCACTGTATATGTAGAAAAGCTTCTGCAATTCCAACATGAACTCAAATAATAATGTTGAATAAATAACTTTTGGATTTATTTGGCATAAATACTGTATTTATTTAACATAAAGCGAACACATTCTGAATTTTTTTTGATTTTTTTTTGCCACTGAAGATGTATATAAACATACGGCATCATTCTGATTTCTGATGTCAGAAAAAAAACAAAAAAAGCTTTGACCTTGGTCAATGTTGGTGATAGAGCTTGTATCATGGTAGGAATAAAAGCCTGGACATGTTTAGGACTGGAGGGCAATATGGTGGCGACTCCTGCTTCAATGTGTTTTAACACTGAGTACTGCCTCCGGATAGGCATTAGCTATAAAAAGCCTTGCTCTCTCCTCCTCCCTCAACTTGGAGGTGTAGCCAAACTGTGCATCAGGAGGGTATGAGGGAAGGCCCACAGATTGTTAGAAGAGAAAGCGCGTATGTGTAATAATGTGGTTGGTGCTTATATTTGTCCTAGTGTGTAATACGCAGGCTCTGCCATTATGTCTCCAGGGTCAGCGTTGATTAGGGCAGGGTGGGTAATTCCAGTCCTCGAGGGCCTGATTGGTGTCAGTTTTGCCCCAGCCCCAGCTAACACACCTGACTCCAATAATCACCTAATCATGATCTTCAGTTTAGAATGCAATTTGATTAATCAGCTGTGTTTGCTAAGGATGGAGAAAATGTTTGACACAAATCAGGCCCTCGAGTTGCCCACCCCTGCATTAGGGTGACGTGCCTTGCTCAAAGGCAATGCACCTTGTTGATTTAGGGATTCGAACTAGCAACCTTGCAATTACTGGCCCAACGCTCTAACGGCTACCCGCCGACGTGTCTGTGTATGTGTGTGTGCGCATATGCGTGTGTGCGTGCCACAGAGGTTCTGTTGAAGTGCATTGGACCAAAGAGGCCTTTTCTACCCTCAAGGTCAGAGCTATAATAAGGTTTAATGGCTACAGGAAAATAAATTAGTGGAAGTCGTCAATGTACTATAGTGCTGCACAAAGGAAACAACCATTACACTGTAAAGCATACTGTCAGTGACATGAGATGAAATTCTACATAATAGGTTACACAATACTACACACCGGACTGCTGAGGGGAGGAGCTTTTTTTATTTTTTTATTTCACCTTTATTTAACCAGGTAGGCTAGTTGAGAACAAGTTCTCATTTGCAACTGCGACCTGGCCAAGATAAAGCATAGCAGTTTGAACAGACAACAACACAGAGTTACACATGGAGTAAACAATAAACAAGTCAATAACATGGTAGAAAAAAAGAGAATCTATATACAATGTGTGCAAAAGGCATGAGGTAGGCAATAAATCGAGTAATTACAATTTAGCAGATTAACACTGGAGTGATAAATCATCAGATGATCATGTGCAAGAAGAGATACTGGTGTGCAAAAGAGCAGAAAAGTAAATAAATAAAAGCAGTATGGGGGGTGAGGTAGGTAAATTGGGTGGGTAGTTTACAGATGGACTATGTACAGCTGCAGCGATCGGTTAGCTGCTCGGATAGCAGATTTTTAAAGTTGTTGAGGGAGATAAAAGTCTCCAACTTCAGAGATTTTTGCAATTCGTTCCAGTCGCAGGCAGCAGAGAACTGGAAGGAAAGGCGTCCAAATGAGGTTTTGGCTTTAGGGATGATCAGTGAGATACACCTGCTGGAGCGCGTGCTACGGGTGGGTGTAGCCATCGTGACCAGTGAACTGAGATAAGGCGGCACTTTACCTAGCATAGCCTTGTAGATGACCTAGAGCCAGTGGGTCTGACGACGAACATGTAGCGAGGGCCAGCCGACTAGAGCATACAGGTCGCAGTGGTGGGTCGTATAAGGTGCTTTAGTAACAAAACGGATGGCACTGTGATAAACTGCATCCAGTTTGCTGAGTAGAGTATTGGAAGCTATTTTGTAGATGACATCGCCGAAGTTGAGGATCGGTAGGATAGTCAGTTTTACTAGGGTAAGTTTGGCGGCGTGAGTGAAGGAGGCTTTGTTGCGGAATAGAAAGCCGACTCTAGATTTGATTTTGGATTGGAGATGTTTGATATGAGTCTGGAAGGAGAGTTTGCAGTCTAGCCAGACACCTAGGTACTTATAGATGTCCACATATTCTAGGTCGGAACCGTCCAGGATGGTGATGCTAGTCGGGCGTGCGGGTGCAGGCAGCGAACGGTTGAAAAGCATGCATTTGGTTTTACTAGCGTTTAAGAGCAGTTGGAGGCCACGGAAGGAGTGTTGTATGGCATTGAAGCTCGTTTGGAGGTTAGATAGCACAGTGTCCAAGGAAGGGCCGGAAGTATACAGAATGGTGTCGTCTGCATAGAGGTGGATCAGGGAATCGCCCGCAGCAAGAGCAACATCATTGATGTATACAGAGAAAAGAGTCGGCCCGAGAATTGAACCCTGTGGTACCCCCATAGAGACTGCCAGAGGACCGGACAATATGCCCTCCGATTTGACACACTGAACTCTGCCTGCAAAGTAGTTGGAAGGGAACCCATGTGTTTCATGTATTTGATACCATTCCACCTATTCCGGTCCAGCCATTACCATGAGCATCTCCTCCCAAATTAAGGTGCAACCAGCCTCCTGTGGTAACACAATATGTGACTGCTAATGAAGGGAATTTATCAAGTTCTTGTGACTTGTACTGCCCCTTCAGTATGAACTCATGATAACATGTTACAATTCACAGTAAGCTTGTTCCTCAGTCTTTTCTGAATCTGTATATATCAAATCAAGTTTATTTTATATAGCCCTTCGTATATCAGCTAATATCTCGAAGTGCTGTACAGAAACCCAGCCTAAAACCCCAAACAGCAAGCAATGCAGGTGTAGAAGCACGGTGGCTGGGAAAAACTCCCTAGAAAGGCCAAAACCTAGGAAGAAACCTAGAGAGGAACCAGGCTATGAGGGGTGGCCAGTCCTCTTCTGGCTGTGCCGGGTGGAGATTAAAAACAGAACATGGCCAAGATGTTCAAAATGTTCATAAATGACCAGCATGGTCAAATAATAATCAGGAATAAATGTCAGTTGGCTTTTCATAGCCGATCATTAAGAGTTGAAAACAGCAGGTCTGGGACAGGTAGCACGTCCGGTGGACAGGTCAGGGTTCCATAACCGCAGGCAGAACAGTTGAAACTGGAACAGCAGCAAGGCCAGGTGGACTGGACACAGCAAGGAGTCATCATGCCAGGTCGTCCTGAAGTATGGTCCTGGGGCTCAGGTCCTCCGAGAGAGAGAAAGAAAGAGAGAAGGAGAGAATTAGAGAAAGCATACTTAAATTCACACAGGACACCGGATAAGACAGGAGAAGTACTCCAGATATAACCAACTGACCCTAGCCCCCCGACGCATAAACTACTGCAGCATAAATAATGGAGGCTGAGACAGGAGGGATCAGGAGACACTGTGGCCCCATCCGATGATACCCCCGGACAGGGCCAAACACGATGGATATAACCCCACCCATTTTGCCAAAGCACAGCCCCCGCACCACTAGAGGGATATCTTCAACCACCAACTTACAATCCTGAGACAAGGCCGAGTATAGCCCACAAAGATCTCCACCACAGCACAAACCAAGGGGGGACGCCAACCCAGACAGGAAGATCATGTCAGTAACTCAACCCACTCAAGTGACGCACCCCTCCTAGGGACGGCATGAAAGAGCACCAGTAAGTCAGTGACTCAGCCCCTGTAATAGGGTTAGAGGCAGAGAATCCCAGTGGAGAGAGGGGAACCGACCAGGCAGAGACAGCAAGGGCGGTTCGTTGCTCCAGAGCCTTTCCGTTTACCTTCACACTCCTGGGCCAGACTACACTCAATCATATGACCTACTGAAGAGATAAGTCTTCAGTAAAGACTTAAAGGTTGAGACCGAGTCTGCGTCTCTCACATGGGTAGGCAGACCATTCCATAAAAATGGAGATCTATAGGAGAAAGCCCTGCCTCCAGCTGTTTGCTTAGAAATTCTAGGGACAATTAGGAGGCCTGCGTCTTGTGACCGTAGCATACGTGTAGGTATGTACGGCAGGACCAACTCGGAAAGATAGATAGGAGCAAGCCCATGTAACGCTTTATAGGTTAACAGTAAAACCTTGACATCAGCCCTTGCCTTAACAGGAAGCCAGTGTAGGGAAGATAGCACTGGAGTAATATGATCAAATTTCTTGGTTCTAGTCAGGATTCTAGCAGCCGTATTTAGCACTAACTGAAGTTTATTTAGTGCTTTATCCGGGTAGCCGGAAAGTAGAGCATTGCAGTAGTCTAACCTAGAAGTAACAAATGCATGGATAAATTTTTCTGCATCATTTTTGGACAGAACATTTCTGATTTTTGCAATGTTACGTAGATGGAAAAAAGCTGTCCTTGAAACAGTCTTGATATGTTCGTCAAAAGAGAGATCAGGGTCAAGAGTAACGCCGAGGTCCTTCACAGTTTTATTTGAGATGATGACTTACAACCATCAAGATGAATTGTCAGATTCAACAGAAGATCTCTTTGTTTCTTGGGACCTAGAACAAGCATCTCTGTTTTGTCCGAGTTTAAAAGTAGAACGTTTTCAGCCATCCACTTCCTTATGTCTGAAACACAGGCTTCTAGCGAGGGCAATTTTGTGGCTTCACCATGTTTCATTGAAATGTACAGCTGTGTGTCATCCACATAGCAGTGAAAGTTAACATTATGTTTTCGAATGACATCCCCAAGAGGTAAAATATATAGTGAAAACAATAGTGGTCCTAAAACGGAACCTTGAGTAACACCGAAATGTACCGATTTGTCAATTACTCGATGCCGACACATCTTTCTAGCTGATTTACACGCTGAAGCTATGTTGCGCTTGGTGACCTCTGACTGTTTCATCCTAACATCGTTGGTGCCGACGTGGATAACAATATCTCTATACTCTTTACACTCGCCAGTTTTAGCTTTAGCCAGCACCATCTTCAGATTAGCCTTAACGTCAGTAGCCCTGCCCCCTGGTAAACAGTGTATGATCGCTGGGTGATTCGTTTTAAGTCTAATACTGCGGGTAATTGAGTCGCCAATGACTATGCTTTTCAATTTGTCAGAGCTAATGGTGGGAGCCTTCGGCGTCTCAGACCCCGTAACGGGAGGAGTAGAGACAAGAGAAGACTCGGCCTCAGACTCCGACTCGCTACTTAATGGGGAAAACCGGTTGAAAGTTTCTGTCTGCTGAATGAGCGACACCAGTTGAGCATTCCTACAGCATTTCTCTCCAGAAGCCATGAGAAAGTTGTCCGGCTGCTGGGACTGTGCGGGGGGATTTATACTAACGTTACTATCTGTACTTACTGCTGGCACAAACGCTGTTTCATCCTTTCCTACACTGAAATTACCCTTGCCTAACAATTGCGTCTGAAGCTGGGCTTGCAGCACAGCTATCCTCGCCGGAAGGCGATCGTTCTCCTGTATAATATGAGTACAGCGACTGCAATTAGAAGACATCATGTTAATGTTACTACTTAGCTTCGGCTGTTGAAGGTGCTGACGAACCATGTCCAGATAAAGCGTCCGGAGTGAAAAAGTTGAATGAGTAAAATAAGTTGAGGGAAAAACTAAAAATATAAACGGTAATTAAAAAGTAAAAAGAAAAAAACGTAAAGTTGTTAGCTAGCAAAGTAAGGTTGGCAACAAAACGCACAGCAACACGTCTGCAAGTTCAAGAGGAAGTGAACACTGAACAAACTAACAAAATTAACAAAACGAAACGTGAAGCTATATGAATAGTACAGACAGGCAACTAAACATAGAACAAGAACCCCATTGGGACAAATAAACATCAAATCCATCTTGGCCCATACATTTGTCAAGTCCTTTTCATTTTAGCTGGAATTTTAAAACAGCAGATCATTTTATTTTTATTTTTTTAAATGTAAAGCAAAATTGAAGCCATAGTTCATAATTAAGCACCTGAAACACATGGGAGAAAAAAAAGCAGCTTACGACGTAATTCCATTTAGTAAATTAGGCAATGTTTGTGCCCGGGCACGATGCACGCACTTTAACAAGATGAAAAGGTGGAGGCAGAGGGATATTTTAGAGGCAGAGAGAGAGTTAATGAGGAGACAACTGGACCAGAGACCAAAGGATGGGTGCAAGTGAACCACATTAAAAAGTACAGTCTAGGCACCTCCAGATTGCTTAGTATGTAGGTACAAAATGTAATCCGTAACCAAAGAGCAATACAACATCCCAACATTTGGAAATTGTTCCCTCTCCTCATCTCATTTTATGTGACCTAACTAATATGGCAATTCACAAGCTGACTAGGTCAGGATCCTGTCACCGGTCAGCGATCACAAAGGAAAGAAGGAAGACATTTTATGGTTCCAATCATTGGATTTCTAAAAAAAGTTGGTATAAGGCTGCAGTTACAAGCTGTAGTGCCATGCCCTGTCTCTGTCCGTACACCTCGGCTGTCCATCTCTGTCGGTCCATGGCCCTCAGACAAGTACGTCTAATAAAAGACTAGCCTCCATTGATTTTACTGCACAGTTGAGGATACCGGGTGTTGTGGTCCCTTGTTTACCTAGGCGACTGGACAGCAGATAAGCCATTCTCTTCCTCTTGACAGGGGGGGGGGGGGGGGAGCATGGAAACGGAGGGATGGGATGGGGGGAGGCTAGAGAGTGGAGATGCAAGGGGCTTTGGAGGTGGAGGAGTGGAGAGTAGGGTTGGAGATAGAGAAGAGTGGAAAAGGGAGTTGGAAAAGAGTGGTGAGTTGGGTTGGAGGTGGAGGTGGAGAAAAGAAGGGTGGAGAGTTGGGTTGCAGGTGGAGAAGAGAAGAGTGGAGAGTTGGGTTGGAGGTGGAGAAGAGTAGAGAGAGGAGTTGGAGTTGGAGGTGGAGGTGGAGAAGAGTGGAGATTGGGGTTGGAGAAGAGTGGAGAGTAAGGTTGGAGGAGGAGAAGAGTGGGTTGGAGATATAGAAGAGTGGAGAGGGGGAAAAGAGTGGAGAGTGGTTTGGAGGTGGAGAAGAGTGGAGAGTGGGTTGGAGATATAGAAGAGTGGAGAGGGGGAAAAGAGTGGAGAGTGGTTTGGAGGTGGAGAAGAGTGGAGAGGGGGGTTGGAGGTGGAGAAGTGTGGTGAGCACTAGTAACCGACCCAATCGATAAATAGATAATAGATATGTCAAGTTAAGATATCAAGTTAAGATGTCAAGTTAAATTCTATACTAAAAAACACGAGAGAAGGGAGGAATGGAGAGAGCGCTCGAGGGCCAACACACAAAGAAGTGACGAGCGCTTTTTCCAAATGCATGGAGTAAAGCTCACTGCTTCGGCTGAATTCATAAGGTGACGTTTCAATGGGAGATGTGGTGTTGGGTCTGAGTTTCAACCGAGACAAACAGAGAAAGGAGTAACGAAACTGTATTAAAACAATCTAGCAAGTACTTTCTATTGGAGGTGCATGAAAACACAGTGATAAGCATCTCAGTCTTGTCACTTCAGGAGGTTGGCAAAATAGACATCTAGGCCAGGAGCTGAGGGAGAGAGAGTACTGTAGCTATATGGGAAGAGACTCCTTTATGGAGTAGGAGACCCTCTAGGCCAGGAGCTGAGAGAGAGAGAGTACTGTAGCTATATGGGAAGAGACTCCTTTATGGAGTAGGAGACCCTCTAGGCCAGGAGCTGAGAGAGAGAGTACTGTAGCTATATGGGAAGAGACTCCTTTATGGAGTAGGAGACCCTCTAGGCCAGGAGCTGAGAGAGAGAGAGTACTGTAGCTATATGGGAAGAGACTCCTTTATGGAGTAGGAGACCCTCTAGGCCAGGAGCTGAGAGAGAGAGAGTACTGTAGCTATATGGGAAGAGACTCCTTTATGGAGTAGGAGACCCTCTAGGCCAGGAGCTGAGAGAGAGAGTACTGTAGCTATATGGGAAGAGACTCCTTTATGGAGTAGGAGACCCTCTAGGCCAGGAGCTGAGAGAGAGAGAGTACTGTAGCTATATGGGAAGAGACTCCTTTATGGAGTAGGAGACCCTCTAGGCCAGGAGCTGAGAGAGAGAGTACTGTAGCTATATGGGAAGAGACTCCTTTATGGAGTAGGAGACCCTCTAGGCCAGGAGCTGAGAGAGAGAGAGTACTGTAGCTATATGGGAAGAGACTCCTTTATGGAGTAGGAGACCCTCTAGGCCAGGAGCTGAGAGAGAGAGAGTACTGTAGCTATATGGGAAGAGACTCCTTTATGGAGTAGGAGACCCTCTAGGCCAGGAGCTGAGAGAGAGAGTACTGTAGCTATATGGGAAGAGACTCCTTTATGGAGTAGGAGACCCTCTAGGCCAGGAGCTGAGAGAGAGAGAGTACTGTAGCTATATGGGAAGAGACTCCTTTATGGAGTAGGAGACCCTCTAGGCCAGGAGCTGAGAGAGAGAGTACTGTAGCTATATGGGAAGAGACTCCTTTATGGAGTAGGAGACCCTCTAGGCCAGGAGCTGAGAGAGAGAGAGAGTACTGTAGCTATATGGGAAGAGACTCCTTTATGGAGTAGGAGACCCTCTAGGCCAGGAGCTGAGAGAGAGAGAGTACTGTAGCTATATGGGAAGAGACTCCTTTATGGAGTAGGAGACCCTCTAGGCCAGGAGCTGAGAGAGAGAGTACTGTAGCTATATGGGAAGAGACTCCTTTATGGAGTAGGAGACCCTCTAGGCCAGGAGCTGAGAGAGAGAGAGTACTGTAGCTATATGGGAAGAGACTCCTTTATGGAGTAGGAGACCCTCTAGGCCAGGAGCTGAGAGAGAGAGAGTACTGTAGCTATATGGGAAGAGACTCCTTTATGGAGTAGGAGACCCTCTAGGCCAGGAGCTGAGAGAGAGAGTACTGTAGCTATATGGGAGGAGACTCCTTTATGGAGTAGGAGACCCTCTAGGCTAGGAGCTGAGAGAGAGAGTACTGTAGCTATATGGGAATAGACTCCTTTATGTCACATCAGTAGCCGGCAGCCAACAATAAAGTTTAAACTAAAACCATACAGAAGCTGACGATGTAAAATTATATTTTTTTGTACAAGCTTGCATTATAACGTCCCTTCAGTTAAAATTAGATTTTTTTTTATTTATGGGATCAAACTTGTTTTAGCCTGCCATAAGAAGGTAATGACTTTAACAGTTCCTTTTTACAACTTAAATTGCTCAGTTCAACTTAACCAAGCGCTTCTACAGTACACAGTCTGAGGAGATCTGAGGTGAAAAGGATGTTCATAAGATGATACCTGGTGACATTTGTGACATGTTGCAAACTTGCCACACCACCCCAAATCCTTTCCCCCCCACTCCCTGTACCACTGTCCCAACTACTGCAGAATGCGGCCCTGCCTGGCCCTAGGCCTCTCGGGAAGAGGGCCTGTCATGCCAAATAGTGTCCCCCTGCGTCACAATGGGATTCGATGAGTTCTAGCTACTGTTGCTAGGGCTGTTGCTAGAACTTGCAAAATTCTGACCGGATTACATCATGCACCAAAGTAGCCGTTGCTATGCTGGTTGCTTGGCTCTATTTACCTCGTAGCGGTCACGAAGGAAGGAGGACACGGGCAGTTCTGGTTCTTTTTCACCTCAGAAACGCTCGCACAGTCCACGCAAAATTATTACCTCAGAATTGCTCTCCAAGGACTGTGTTTTCGACGGTGACAACCTGCTGACAACCTGCTGACTACTTGCTGACTACTTGCTGACTACCTGCTGACTACCTGCTGACTACCTGCTGACTGCCTGCTGAGCTCCTGTATCAACTGCTATTTGCCATCTGAGTGCCTTCCTCTCCCCTGGATCCCAGGAGCCAAGCACCTGTCTGACAGTTCCACACAATTCGAAATGACAGGTTAAGTGGCTTACCTCTCCTCTGGGCCTCCGCTAATACAAGAGGCAAAGAACCTGCTGGAATCTCAAATGCTCCTCATGCTTTCTGCATGAGGGGAAGGAGGCTGGTGGATGGCAGGGGTCCTGGTGCTGATGTAGTGGGGGTGGAGGAGAGAAGGGGAGGTGGAGGATGGACATGCCAGGGGGAAAGGGAGAGGGTGGAGACCTGCGCTTATTGATCGCTCTCAATATTGCAGTGACACACTCCAGACATGACACATGACACACTCTCCTCTCACAGAGACTAGTCAGATCTCACAACACCACATACCAGATATCTCCATCCAGTCTAATGGCCAAACTGAGGTTGAACCAATGGGTCAGATGTTTCTCCTTTTTTTCGATCGTGTGGTGGTGTAATTACAAGGAGCATTTGATGGCATCTTGACGGGTGCTCTGAGGTCTTGCCGGAGCATGTCGCCGGGTCAAACACAAAAGCAAACACATAGATGAAACATCGGTCTGGATCCCTCAAGGTCGGCCTGAGATGCTACCATCTCAAATCACTGATATCTTGTTCAAATCAGAATTTCAAGAGCCACGATTAACAATCTTTGATGATTGTTCAAAGACAAAAAGCAACAAAGTTAAAATTCTAGGATCAAACCAGGTATATCTGGGCTTACCATGTGTGTTGTGTGAGGACTTTGATGGATAGTTGAGTGAGAAATAAAACGTGTTGAAGGAATGGTGACATGAAACACCTTCCATCCATGGCTGGTCTGTGTAAATGTTTGTTAAGTGACACATTTTTACAGTTTTACAAGTGTATACCGACAGAGGGAAATCCTGGTAATCACATCTAAGCGGTGCGTAAATCTCCTGAGATGCAGATTGTCTGTTATTATTAAAGGCTTTACACCTGTATGAAGAGAATTAAACCCTATCACTTTATGTGATATTGATGATTATGATGCAATGGGGAATGTAGCAATGGGGAATGTAGCAATGGGGAATGTAACAATGGGGAATGTAACAATGGGGAATGTAACAATGCACAGTGTGTTTATGACTATTCGATAAACTTCCACATGAAGGTAGATGGACTTGGAGTTGACCCTTGTGGTTATAATGGCATGGGGCCAATTATGGGGTAACATTTGTCCATATTTGTATATACAGTATATAACCTGCAATAGTTTTCCCCCTATGTTAACAGTGGTTTTCAATTCCAATTCAAGGAATAATGCCTTTCAGGTAAAATTCCTTGAAACTCCAACATGTATTCTTTCTCAAACACGAAGGGAGTTTTAGTAATCTATAATTAAAGGAAATTGAGGGACTAACAGTACAGATAGATAGCAATAAAAACTGTACCATAAAGGCACAGAATAAGTTACAGGAAAAACTAAAAGAAATGGAGGCACTTATTCAAGAAAGATCAAGTGTAATATATTATTTTTTTAAAGCAAACTGGATGGAATATGGGGAAAAATACATTTTTATTCAATCTTCAACATAGAAATGCTACCAATTTTTTTTCCTGAAACTTGTTACAAATTACAGAGTCATCCATGATTCACCAAACAATAAAAGCAAAGTACTTTAAGCCATATATTTTCGTTTCAGTCACCCCCATCTCCACTAACCGAATATAATTATAAGGATTTTTCCCCCCTATTAATAATGTACAATTAACAGCTGTAGAAAGACTAATGTGAAGGCCAAATTACAGAAGAGGAACTTCTTGACGCAATTAAAGCCTTTAAGTTCGGGAAAACTCCAGGGCTGGATGTTACCAGTTGAGGTACACTACACTTTTTTTTAGGTACTCAGAGGACAGTTATTAGCATGTTTTAACCACTCCTATAAAAATGGTAGATTATCAGGCATTCAACAACAAGGTCTGATTTCATTATTACTGAAACAGGACCCAAGTAGTAAATATAAAGAATCCAGTCCATTAAAAAAATTGGAGTCCCCTTACACTTCAGTGTTGTGATGCAAAAAACTCTAGCAAAGTGCATAGCGATTAGAATTAAAAGGTATTTTTGGGATATTATTCATCCTAATCAGACATGTTTTTTTTACATGGACATACATTGGATAATACAAGACAAGTACTGTAAACAACAGAAAACAGTGAAAATACTGGGAAACCAGGTGTGGTTTTCAAAGCTGACTTTGAAAAGGCTGTTGATAAAGTATGACTGGAATTTATATAGAAATGCCTGGAATATATACATTTTGGAGAATCTCTTATACATTGGTTTAAAGTTATGTATAGTAACCCTAGGTGAAAAATAGTAAACAATGGTTACTTCTAAGAAAGTTTTAAACTGTCAAGAGGAGTAAAACAAGGTTGTCCAGTATCATCATGTCTATTCATTATGGCCATCGAAATGTTAGTTACTAAAATCAGATAAAAACAAAGATGTCATTGTATGCTGATGATTCATGTTCTTTTAAATCCACAATGTGGATCCCGCCACAGCCTCATAGAGGATGTAGATATGTTTTCTAACCTCTCTGGATTAAAACCAAAGTATGATTAGTGTACTATATTATGTATTGGATCACTAAAAAATACAACTTTTACATTACCGTGTAGTTTACCAATAAAATGGTCTAACAGTGAAGTGGACATACTCAGTATACATATCCCGAAAATAAAACAAATATCTGATTACAATACATTTTAATATAAAGGTACCAAAAATAGATAAGATCTTGATACCGTGGAAAGGAAAATACCTGTCTATTTGTGGAAAAATCCACCTGATTAACTCTTTAGTCATATCTCAGTTTACCTATTTGCTTATGGTTTTGCCTACACCTAGCGACATGTTTTTAAAATTATATGAGCAAAAAATATTCAATAAAAAAAAAACTACAAGTCAAACAAAATTGAATGGGCCTATTTATATAATGAATATGAATTCAGAGGGCAGAACCTATTAAATATGAAAGCATTAGACCTCACTAAAGGCTTCAGGCATTCTAAAGTTATACTTAAATCCAAACTGGTGCTCTAGCAGATTAGTAAGAATGTCTCACCCCATGTTCAAGAATGGCCCTTTACCCTTATTCAGATTACAACGTCTCCCTTTCGGTTATTTGAAAATGAAATCATCACCAAATATTGTTATTTTTAAAACAAGCCACAGAACGTTGGTTGCAATTTCAGTTTAATTCACCAGAAAAGACAGAACATACAGTTGAAATCGGAAGTTAACATACACCGTAGCTAAATACATTTAAACTCAGTTTCACAATTCCTGACCTTTAATCCTAGTAAAAATACACTGTCTTGGGTCAGTTAGGATCACCACTTTATTTTAAGAATGTGAAATGTCAGAATAATAGTAGGGAGAGTGATTTATTTCAGCTTTTATTTCTTTCATCACATTCCCAGTGGGTCAGAAGTTTACATACACTCAATTAGTATTTGGTAGCATTGCCTTTAAATTGTTCAACTTGGGTAAAACGTTTTGGGTAGCCTTCCCACAATAACTTGGGTGAATTTTAGCCCATTCCTCCTGACAGAGCTTGTGTAACTGAGTCAGGTTTGTAGGCCTCCTTTTTCAGTTCTGCCGACAAATTTTCGATAGGATTGAGGACTGGGCTTTGTGATGGCCACTCCAATACCTTGACTTTGTTGTCCTTAAGCCATTTTGCCAGAACTTTGGAAGTATGCTTAGGGTCATTGTCCATTTGGAAGACCCATTTGCGACCAAGCTTTACCTTCCTGACTGATGTCTTGAGATGTTGCCACATAATTTTCCTGCCTCATGATGCCATCTATTTTGTGAAGTGGACCAGTCCCTCCTGCAGCAAAGCACCCCCACAACATGATGCTGCCACCCCCATCCTTCACGGTTGGGATGGTATTCTTCGGCTTGCAAGCTACCCCCTTTTTCCTCCAAACATAACGATCATCATTATGGCCAAACAGTACTATTTTTTATTTCACCAGACAAGAGGACATTTCTCCAAAAAGTACGATCTTTGTTCCCATATGTAGTTGCAAACCGTAGTTTGGCTTTTTTATGGCGGTTTTGGAGCAGTGGCTTCTTCCTTGCTGAGCGGCCTTTCAGGTTATGTCGATATAGGACTTGTTTTACTGTGGATATAGATACTTTCGTACCTGTTTCCTCCAGCATCTTCACAAGGTCCTTTGCTGTTGTTCTGCGATTGATTTTCACTTTTCGCAACAAAGTACGTTCATCTCTAGGAGACAGAACGAATCTCCTTCCTGAGCGGTATGAGGGCTGCGTGGTCCCATGATGTTTATACTTGCGTACTATTGTTTGTACAGATGAATGTGGTCCCTTCGGGCATTTGGAAATTGCTCCCAAGGATGAAGCAGACTTGTGGAGGTCTACACATTTTTTTCTGATGATTTGGCTGATTTCCTTTGATTTTCCCATGATGTCAAGCAAAGAGGCACTGAGTTTGAAGGTAGGCCTTGAAATACATCCACAGGTACACCTCCAATTGACTCAAATGATGTCAATTAGCCTATCAGAAGCTTCTATAACCATGATATAATTTTCTGGAATTTTCCAAACTGTTTAAAAGGCACAGTCAACTTAGTGTATGTCAACTTCTGACCCACTGGAATTATGATGCAGTGAATTATAAGTGAAACAAATCTGTCTGTAAACAATTGTTGGAAAAATGACTTGTGTCATGCACAAAGTAGATGTCTTAACCGACTTGCCAAAACTATAGTTTGTTAACAAGAAATTTGTGGAGTGGTTGAAAAACGTGTTTTAATAACTCCAACCTAAGTGTATGTAAACTTCCGACTTCAACTCTATATTATAACAAATGTTAAGGTTAAACTCAAATATACTACAGTAACAGTCAAAAGGTTGGACACACCAACTCATTCAAGTGTTTTTCTTTATTTTTATTATTTTATACATTGTAGATTAATAGTGAAGACATCAACACTATGAAATAACACGTACGGAATCATGTAGTAAACCAAAAAATTGTTAATTCAAAATATGTTTAATATTTGAGATTCTTCAAAGTAGCGACCCTTTGCCTTGATAAAAGCTCTTCACACTCTTGGCATTCTCTCAACCAGCTTCATGAGGAATGCTTTTTCAACAGTCTTGAAGGGAGTTCCCACATATGCTGATTACTTGTTGGCTGGTTTTCAATTGGGTTGAGGTTGAGTGATTGTGGAGGCCTTGTCATCTGATGCAGCACTCCATCACTCTCCTACTTGGTAAAAAAGCCCTTACACAGCCTGGGAGGTGTGTTTGGGTCATTGTCCTGTTGAAAAATAAATTATGGTCCCACTAAGCGCAAACAAGATGGGATGGGGTGTCGCTGCAAAATGCTGTGGTAGCCATGCTGGTTAAGTGTGCCTTGAATTCTAAATAAATCACTGACATTGTCACCAGCAAAGCACCCCCAAACCATCACACCTCCTCCTCCATGCTTCACGGTGGAAACCACACACGCAGAGATAATCCATTCACCCACTCTGTTTCTCACAAAGACAATCTCAAATTTGGACTCCTCAGACCAAAGTGGTTTCTTTGCATCAATTCGACCATGAAGTCCTGATTCACACAGTCTCCTCTGAACAGTTGATGTTGAGATGTGTCTGTCTTGAACTCTGTGAAGCATTTATTTGGGATGCAATCTGAGGTCCAGTTAACTCTAATGAACTTATCCTCTGCAGCAAAGGTAACTGGGTCTTCCTTTCGTGTGGCGGTCCTCATGAGAGCCAGTTTCATCACAGCCCTCGATGGTTTTTGCGAATGCACTTGAAGAAACTTTCAAAGTTCTTGCAAATTTCCATATTGACTGACCTTCATGTCTTGAAGTAATGATGGATTGTCATTTCTCTTGGCTTATTTGAGCTGTTCTTGCCTTAACCTGTCTAGGATCAGCGTGGCGCTAGCGGCACACCCCCCCCCCCCCCACTGAAAAACCGATTTTTAAAATGTTTTACAGGGAAGACACAATATGTAAAGATGTACATCTATTACCTAAAAACACATTAGCATAATCCACCATCTTTTATTTGTCCACCAACACCAGTAGCCATCACCAATTCGGCTAAACTAAGATATTTATAGCCCCTAACCAACAAAAAAACTCATTAGATGACAGTCTGATAACATATTTATGGTATGGGATAGGTTTTGTTAGAAAAAAGTGCATATTTCAGGTAGATGGCATAGTTTACAATTGCACCCACCATCACAAATGGACTAGAATAATTACAATGAGCAACGTGTTTACCTAACTACTAATCATCAAACATTTCGTAAAAATACACAGCATACACGAATCGAAAGACACAGATCCTGTGAATACAGACAATATTTCAGATTTTCTAAGTGTCTTACAGCGAAAACACAATAAATCGTTATATTAGCTTAGCACATAGCAATTAGCAGCCCAGCATTGATTCTAGCCAAAGTGAGCGATAAAAGTCAACATCGCCAAAAGATATTAATTTTTTCACTAACCTTCTCAGAATTCTTCCGATGACACTCCTGTAACATCACATTACAACATGCATATACAGTTTGATCGAAAATGTTTATATTTAGCCACCAAAATCATGGTTAGACAATGTGAAATGTAGACAAGCTGGTAAAGAAAAAGTCCTTGCGCCACTTAGACAGTGATCTACTCTTATACATAAATACTCATAAACGTGACTAAAAAATATAGGGTGGACAGGGATTGATAGACAATTTAATTCTTAATACAATTGCGTTATTACATTTTTTAATTTATCCTTACTTTTCAATACAGTTTGCGCCAAGCGAAGCTACGTCAAAAAACATGGCGTCCTAAGCCACTAAAATGTTTCGACAGAAACACGATTTATCATAATAAAAATGTCCTACCTTGAGCTGTTCTTCCATCAGTATCTTGGGCAAAGGATCCTTTCTTGGGAGAAATCGTCTTTTGGTGGAAAGCTGTCCTCTTGCCATGTGGAAATGTCAACTGCGTTCGGGATGAACTGAAAAGCGTGCCCAACTTTTCACATCGTTGCAAAAATAAATGTCCCAAAATCGCACTAAACGGATATAAATTGCTATAAAACGCTTTAAATTAACTACCTTATGATGTTTTTAACTCCTATAACGAGTGAAAAGATGACCGGAGAAATATAACAGGCTAAACTAACGCTTGGAACAGGTGCGCGCCGGTGTCCTCTAGGCTCATGACGCAGCTCCCAAAGAATGACTAGCTTCAGGGTTTTTTCATTTGTAGGGCCTGTGAACGCGCAATCGACCCCGTTGGAATCGTCATCACGTAAAGGCATCCAGGGGAAGACGTAAGAAGTGTCCGTATAGTCATAGCAACGACAGTGCCCTTTTAACTGACTTCAGAAGAGTGGCCAACATTTCTCAAATCTGACTCCATGTCAGGGAAATTGCTGTAGAATGGGCTCTGTTCCACTTAGAGACAAAATTTCAACTCCTATAGAAACTATAGACTGTTTTCTATCCAATAATAATAATAATATGCATATTGTACGATCAAGGATTTTGTGGGAAGCCGTTTAAAAAATTAGCCAAATTAGCATAAATAGTCTAAACAGCGCCCCCATCCCCAACAGGATAATATGTACTTGGTCATTTACCAAATAGGGCTATCTTCTGTATGCTACCCCTACCTTGTGAAGCTCCAAGGTGGCTTAGCAGTTCAGACGTCTTTTCCGAATTGTCTTGTCTTGTCCTGTATATATATATATATTTACACCTTTTCTTCACATATCTTTTATTTATTTTATTATCCAAGAACTCAACTACAAAAGCTTTCCTGCAAAAGCTTTCCTGCAACCCGCTTCACCAATTACAATAAGTATTAATTATCTCAATCTGAAAATCCATCGTGGAAGATAGCCAGGGGCTAATTCAGAAGCTAGCCTGATAGCTAACCAGAAGCTACTCCGATAGCTAGCCAGAAGCTAATCTGTAGCTGCCCCGAAATTAGCCGGTTTGCTAGCTAGCGTTGGTGTTTCAGCTGCCCACGTTTTGCGGTCATCAGCTATTCCTTTAGCTCGATAATCTACCGGCACTTTTGTGCAACGCGACTCGGACCGGAGCATTCCGGGACTTTTTTTTCTCTCAGTTTCCCCGGATTCCAACCGCAGGCTCTGGACACTTGCACCTTGATTTCGCAGCTAGCTAGCTGCATACCGTGTGACTATTGGCTTACGTCGACCCCGGAGCAAACTCAAATCATGCTGGAGCTAGCCAGCTGAGGAGTTCCATCACCATCCGGACCCGTTTCTTTTGTTGCTGCTGCAGATACGGAACCCCACCGGGCCTTCACGACTGACTGCCGACGTTATCTGCCCGAGGGATTTATCCAACCGGCAAATCCGTCCCGACGTTACCTGAACGCTCACCTGAGGCCCGCTAATCGTTAGCTGTCCTATCGGCTGCTATCTGAACAAAACCCCACTACACGGAACCTACCGACGGAAACGCACGAGGTATCTACAAACAGACCTCCATCCTATGCTGCTACCGATAGCCATATACCCGGCCAGCTGTCTGGATCGCCACGACCCCAACCAACCTCTACTCACTGGACCCTTACTGATCACTCGATTAAGCATGCCTCTCCTTAATGTAAATATGCCTTGTCCATTGCTGTTCTGGTTAGTGTTTATTGGCTTATTTCACTGTAGAGATTCTAGCCCTGCTCTCTATACCATATCCAACCTATCAGTTCCACCACCCACATATGCGATGACATCACCTGGTTTCAATGATGTTTCTAGAGACAAGATCTCTCTCATCATCACTCAATACCTAGGTTTACCTCCACTGTATTCACATCCTACCATACCTCTGTCTGTACATTATTCCTTTAAACTATTTTATCGCCCCCAGAAACTTCCTTTTACTCTCTGCTCTAGTAGCTCTAGGCGACCAATTCTCATAGCTTTTAGCCGTACCATTATCCTACTTCTCCTCTGTTCCTCTGGTGATGTAGAGGTGAATCCAGGCCCTGCAGTACCTGGCTCCACTCCTATTCCCCAGGCGCTCTCTTTTGATGACTTCTGTAACCGTAATAGCCTTGGCTTCATGCATGTTAACATTAGAAGCCTCCTCCCTAAGTTTGTTTTGTTCACTGCTTTAGCACACTCTACCAACCCGGATGTTTTAGCCGTGTCTGAATCCTGGCTTAGAAAGACCACCAAAAATTCAGACATTTTTATCCCCAATTACAATATTTTCAGACAAGATAGAACGGCCAAAGGGGGCGGTGTTGCAATCTACTGCAAAGACTGCCTGCAGAGTTCTGTTATACTATCCAGGTCTGTTCCCAAACAATTTGAACTTCTACTTTTAAAAATCCACCTCTCTAAAAACAAGTCTCTCACCGTTGCCGCCTGCTATAGACCACCCTCTGCCCCCAGCTGTGCTCTGGACACTATATGTGAACTGATTGCCCCCCATCTATCTTCAGAGCTCGTGCTGCTAGGCGACCTAAATTTGAACATGCTCAACACCCCAGCCACCCTACAATCTAAGCTTGATGCCCTCAATCTCACACAAATTATCAATGAACCTACCAGGTACCACCCCAATTCCGTAAACACGGGTACCCTCATAGATATCATCCTAACAAACTTGCCCTCCAAATACACCTCTGCTGTTTTCAACCAAGATCTCAGCGATCACTGCCTCATTGCCTGCATCCGTAATGGGTCAGTGGTCAAACGACCTCCACTCATCACTGTCAAACGCTCCCTGAAACACTTCAGCGAGCAGGCCTTCCTAATCGACCTGGCCGGGATATCCTGGAAGGATATTGATCTCATCCCGTCAGTAGAGGATGCCTGGTCATTTTTTTTAAATGCCTTCCTCACCATCTTGAATAAGCATGCCCCATTCAAGAAATTTAGAACCAGGAACAGATATAGCCCTTGGTTCTCTCCTGACCTGACTGCCCTTAACCATCAGAAAAACATCCTATGGCGTTCTGCATTAGCATCGAACAGCCCCCGTGATATGCAACTTTTCAGGGAAGCCAGAAACCAATATACACAGGCAGTTAGAACAGCCAAGGCTAGCTTTTTCAAGCAGAAATTTGCTTCCTGCAACACAAATTCAAAAAAGTTCTGGGACACCGTAAAGTCCATGGAGAATAAGAACACCTCCTCCCAGCTTCCAATCGCTCTGAAGATAGGAAACACTGTCACCACCGACAAATCCACTATAATTGAGAATTTCAATAAGCATTTTTCTACGGCTGGCCATGCTTTCCACCTGGCTACCCCTACCCCGGACAACAGCACTGCCCTCCCCTCTGCTACTCGCTCAAGCCTTCCCCATTTCTCTTTCTCCCAAATTCAGTCAGCTGATGTTCTTAATGAGCTGCAAAATCTGGACCCTTACAAATCAGCCGGGCTAGATAATCTGGACCCTTTCTTTCTAAAACTATCTGCTGAAATTGTTGCCACCCCTATTACTAGCCTCTTCAACCTCTCTTTCGTGTCGTCTGAGATCCCCAAAGATTGGAAAGCAGCTGCGGTTATCCCCCTCTTCAAAGGGGGGGACACCCTTGACCCTAACTGCTACAGACCTATATCTATCCTACCCTGCCTTTCTAAGGTCTTCGAAAGCCAAGTCAACAAACAGATTACCGACCATTTCGAATCACACCACACCTTCTCCGCTATGCAATCTGGTTTCAGAGCTGGTCATGGGTGCACCTCAGCCACGCTCAAGGTCATAAACGATATCGTAACCGCCATCGATAGGAAACAATACTGTGCAGCCGTATTCATTGACCTGGCCAAGGCTTTTGACTCTGTCAATCACCACATCCTCATTGGCAGACTCGACAGCCTTGGTTTCTCTAATGATTGCCTCGCCTGGTTCACCAACTACTTCTCTGATAGAGTTCAGTGTGTCAAATCGGAGGGTCTGTTGTCCGGGCCTCTGACAGTCTCTATGGGGGTGCCACAGGGTTCAATTCTTGGACCGACTCTCTTCTCTGTTTACATCAATGATGTCGCTCTTGCTGCTGGTGATTCTCTGATCCACCTCTACGCAGACGACACTATTCTGTATACTTCTGGCCCTTCTTTTGACACTGTGTTAACAACCCTCCAGGCGAGCTTCAATGCCATACAACTCTCCTTCCGTGGCCTCCAACTGCTCTTAAATACAAGTAAAACCAAATGCATGCTCTTCAACCGATCGCTGCCTGCTCCTGCCCGCCTGTCCAACATCACTACTTTGGACGGCTCTGACTTAGAATATGTGGACAACTACAAATACCTAGGTGTCTGGTTAGACTGTAAACTCTCCTTCCAGACCCACATCAAACATCTCCAATCCAAAGTCAAATCTAGAATTGGCTTCCTATTCCGCAACAAAGCATCCTTTACTCATGCTGCCAAACATACCCTTGTAAAACTGACCATCCTACCAATCCTCGACTTCGGTGATGTCATTTACAAAATAGCCTCCAAAACCCTACTCAATAAATTGGATGCAGTCTATCACAGTGCCATCCGTTTTGTCACCAAAGCCCCATATACTACCCACCACTGCGACCTGTACACTCTCGTTGGCTGGCCCTCGCTTCATACTCGTCGCCAAACCCACTGGTTCCAGGTCATCTACAAGACCCTGCTAGGTAAAGTCCCCCCTTATCTCAGCTCGCTGGTCACCATAGCAGCACCTACCTGTAGCACGCGCTCCAGCAGGTATATCTCTCTAGTCACCCCCAAAACCAATTCTTCCTTTGGACGCCTCTCCTTCCAGTTCTCTGCTGCCAATGACTGGAACGAACTACAAAAATCTCTGAAACTGGAAACACCTATCTCCCTCACTAGCTTTAAGCACCAGCTGTCAGAGCAGCTCATAGATTACTGCACCTGTACATAACCCATCTACAATTTAGCCCAAACAACTACCTCTTTACCTACTGTATTTATTTATTAATTTATTTTGCTCCTTTGCACCCCATTATTTCTGTCTCTACTTTGCACTTTCTTCCAATGCAAACCAACCATTCCAGTGTTTTTTTAGTTTTTTTTTTACTTGCTCTGTTGTACTCACTTCGCCTCCATGGCCTTTTTATATTTTATTTATTTATACATATATCTGTTTGCCTTCACCTCCCTTATCTCACCTCACTTGCTCACATTGTATATAGACTTATTTTTTTTCACTGTATTATTGACTATATGTTTGTTTTTACTCCATGTGTAACTATGTGTTGTTGTATGTGTCGAACTGCTTTGCTTTATCTTGGCCAGGTCGCAATTGTAAATGAGAACGTGTTCTCAATTTGCCTACCTGGTTAAATAAAGGTTAAATAAAAAAATTAAAAAAATATCACAAACGATTGGCTCAAACGCATGAAGAAGTAACGAAATCCCACAAATTAACTTTTAACCTTTCTAGCGCAGGCGTTCCGCTAGCGGAACCCCCCACAATATTCCACTGAAAAAGCAGCGCGGGAAATTCAAAAAATATATATTTTTAAATATGTAACTTTCACATAATAACAAGTCCAATACAGCAAATGAATGATAAACGTCTTGTTAATCTATCCATCGTATCCAATTTCAAAAAGGTTTTACAGCTAAAGCACTACATATGATTATGTTAGGTCAGAGCCAATTCAAAAAAACACACAGCCATTTTTCCAGACAAAGATAGGAGTCACAAAAAGCAGAAATATAGATCAAATGAATCACTAACCTTTGATGATCTTCATCAGATGACACTCATAGGACATCATGTTACACAATACATGTATGTTTTGTTCGATAATGTGCATATTTATATCCAAAAATCTCAGTTTACATTGGCGCGTTACGTGCAGTAATGTTTTGATTCCAAAACATCCGGGGATTTTGCAGATAGCCACATCAAATCCCAGAAATACTCATAATAAACATTGATAAATAGAATAGAATTAAAGATAAGACTTCTCCTTAATGCAACCGCTGTGTCAGATTTCAAAAAAGCTTTACGGAAAAAGCTTAATCTGAGTACGGCGCTCAGAGCCCAATCCAACCAAAGAAATATCCGCCATGTTTTAGTCAACAGAAGTTAGAAATAACATTGTAAATATTGACTTACCTTTGATGATCTACATCAGAATACACTCCCAGGAATCCCAGTTCGACAATAAATGACTGATATGTTCCCTAAAGTTCCTTAAAGTTGCCACTGTTGTTAGCGTGTTCAGCCCAGTAATCCATCTTCATGAGGCGCGAGCACTACGTCCAGACAAAAACTCAGAAAGTTCCGTTACAGGTCGTAGAAACATTTCAAACGATGTATGGAATCAATCTTTAGGATGTTTTAACATAAAACTTCAATAATGTTCCAACCGGAGAATTCCATTGTCTGTAGAAAAGCACAGGAACGAGAGCTAATTCTGTCTGGACCGCACGTCCCGAGCCTGAGACACTCTGCCAGACACATAACACATTCAGCTCCCATTCCCCCCTCCTTTATAGCAGACGCCTGAAACAAGTTTCTAAAGACGGTTGACATCTAGTGGAAGCCTTAGGAAGTGCAACTTGAACCCATAAACACTTTGTATTCGGTAGGCCAAGCTTTGAAAAACTACAAACCTCAGATTTCCCACTTCTTGGTTGGATTTTTCTCAGGTTTTTGCCTGCCATATGAGTTATGTTTTACTCACAGACATCATTCAAACAGTTTTAGAAACTTCAGAGTGTTTTCTATCCAATACTAGGATATTGGATAGAGGCACACCTGTTAATTGAAATGTTAATTGAAATGCATTCCAGGTGACTACATAATGAAGCTGGTTGAGAGAATCTCAAGAGTATGCAAAGCTGTCATCAAGGCAAAGGGTGGCTACTTTGAAGAATCTCAAATATAAAAAATATTTTGACTTATTTAACACTTTTTTGGTTACTACATGATCTCATATGTGTTATTTCATAGTTATGATGTCTTCACTATTATTCTACAATGTAGAAAATAGTCCAAATAAAGAAAAACCCTTGAATGAGTAGGTGTCCAAACTTTTGACTGGTAAAATCAATCATTAAAGAGCTATCCAATCATAAGGGGATAGTGCTTGTTTCTCAGTGTTCAAACGTAATTTTATTTGTCGCATACACATATTTAGCAGATGTTATTGCGGGTGTAGTGAAATGCTTGTGTTCCTATCTCCAGCAGTGCAGTAATGTGAACAAAATACTGCAAAGTTGTTTCGGAGCTAGAAGCAGAGCTGCCACGTCTGTCGGCACCATGTCAGTGTATAAACTGTTCTGTACACTCGGATGTTCACAGAGTTCAACCCTCTCTCCTCAATGAAAACAGAGTCTCTTCTGTCGCAGGAACGACAAATCGAGGATAGCGATTTAAGCATATAGTACACTTTGTGTATGTGTGTGTGTGTGTGTGTGTGTGAGAGAGAGTGAGAGTAGGAGTGAGAGAGACAGAAAATGGAAACCCACGCACCAGCCTGCGTGGCCAGCTCCAGCATGTGGCATTTGCCCGCCAGACAGTCCCCCTGCTGGGGCACGAGCAGGCACCTAGTCTCACATTTATCCCAACAGACACTCGACAGGACAGGAATAAGCCTTAGAAGTGCACATTACACTGGAGACAGATATCATGGTAGACAGTAGGAGCAATGAGGGTGTGGAAGAGATGCAGATATTTCAAGTAAAAAACAGATTGCTGTGTTTGCTTTATAGCAGGATGTTACTTTGTATCAACAAGGAGTGGTGGAAACAATTGTTCACATTAAAGTGGACCATATAAAGTAAATTCAGGCATAGGCTTGTACTCCGGTGGAGTGATTCTATGAAAAGTTCAACTGCCAGAAATCAAAATGGCATTTGAAAATGTTATAAACTTTGACATTATAGTGAATGTATGTTTTAGTGTGAACCAATTAATGAACACAGACAATTCAAATTCTGTAGCATACCGAAACATTATCACTGTGTGCTGGCGTTTGTTAGTCTGTATTCATGAATGTACGTACAATTTGCACATTCATCAACATGTACAGTGCACAGTGCATTTGCAAACATTTCTAAAATATATGTTTTGCTTTGACATTATGGGGTATTGTGTGTAGACTGATAAGAGGAAAGAAATTGTGTAATCAATTTTAGAATAAGGCTGTAACGTTACAAAATGTGGAAAAAGTCAAGGGGTCTGAATTATTTCTAATATTGAGTTGCACCGCCTTTTGCCCACAGAACAATCTCAATTCTTGAAGACATGGACTCTACAAGGTGTCGAAAGCGATCCACAGGAATGCTGACCCATATTGACTCCAATGCTTCCCACAGTTGTGTCAAGTTGACTGGTAGTGGCTCTCTACTCCGAATAGCTCATTCCATCTCATCCCACAGGTCCTCAATTGGATTGAAATCTGGTGACTGGGCAGGCCACTGCAGTAAGTTGAATTTACTGTCATGTTTCTGGAACCATTCCTGGACAATCCTAGCCTTGTGGCATTGGGCATTATCCTGATGAATAAATTAATTCACAGATGGATACGCAGCTGCCATGAAGGGATGCACCTGATTGGCAATGATGTTCAGACATCCTGTGGCATTTAAATGTTGCTCCGCTTTTGGCATGAAAACACACCATCACATCACCAGCCTGCAATGTTGACACGCGGCATGATGGCTGCATGTACTCTTGTACATGCATCCATCCTAGTCCTCCCATCAGCATGAAACAGCAGGAACAGGGTTTTATTAGACCAGGAAATGTTTTTCCAATTCTCCAGTGTCCAATGTTTTTGTGCCTTAGCCCACTGCAATTGCAGTTTCTTGTTTTTTTGCTGCTATACACTATTTGTGTCAATGTACGACGAGTTGTGCATTCTTTTATGGGTCTTTGGGAACTAATGTGGTTCTGCACAATGTGTCAGCCTCCTTTGTCCTCTTTCATCAATGACCCGTTTTTGACCACTGGCCTGCCTTTGGCTGGATGTCTTTTGGGTGGTGGACCATTCTTGATACACATGGGAAACTTTGAGTGTGAAAAACCCAGCAGCTTTGCAGTGCTTAATACAGACTGGTGCACCTGGCACCTACTACCAAATATCAGGCACTTAAATCTGTTCTTGCCCATTCACCCTCATACACAATCCATGTCTCAGTTGTCTCAAGGCTTAAAAATCCATCTTTAGCCTGTGTCCTCCCCTTCATCTACAGTACACAGATTGAAGTGATTTACAGTAACAGGTGATATCAATAAGAGGTCATAGCTTTAACCTGGATTAACAAGGCAGGTTTAAGTAATGGCAAGAGCAGGTGTTCCTAATGTTTTGTAGACTCCGAGTACAGTAGCCTATTCAGCATAATTCCATTCTCTGTCAAGAGATTTAAAACAATCAAGTTAATTGCAGGATTTGCTGTGATAAATCGCGATCAATCGCAAATTCAGAATTTTCTCAGATCGAGTTGGAATTTTAGACAATGCGATTAAAAAGAATTAGTGCCTAAATGTAAAAGAAAGTGAACTCAAGTTAACTGATTAACTCTGAGAGGAGTCAGACTGTAATTATTTGGTCTATGTGTGCGCTTCATGCAATTACACTGCAGGCTATGTTTGTTCTAAAAGGCTATATCAACTCACCATGGAACATGCTAGTGCCCCAGCACTAGTTTGTCAATGCTTAAATCATTCACCCACTGAATCATGCTCGCGGTGACATACTGTAATTTAACCCTTGTGAGTGGAGGTCAAACAACAAGGGCTTTTCAGCGACTGTCAACCTTTTCAAAGATATCAGTGGAGTCATTAGCGTCACTGACTGCCCAAATACTGTAGCTCCAACAACTACACCCCTCTCCTATCAATCCAAATAGTTTGAACAACTATCCTCTCTCTCCTATCATCCAAATAGCTGGAACAACTATCATCTCTCTCCTATCATCCAAAAAGGAGAGAGAGAGTGTGCGTGTGTGTGTGTGCATGTTTGCGTGCGTACACGTGTGTGTGCCTAAAATGGCCGAAGTGGCAGCGGGGGATGATTGCTGTTATCCTCTTTATTCATCAGACTCCATCGCACATAATTTCCCAGGCTAATTATTATATGATGTGCTTTGTTGAGAGAGGAGTGCTTTGTGGCTGTAAAATACAGAAATGTTAATTCAATAGGAAAAATTTCTAAGCTATATCTCCCATCATGGCATACAACAACAAGTACAAACACAAGGGTTATTTATTAAAACACCCAGCATGCATCTTTTACTGTCAGTATTCCTTTGTTACCTTACCTAATACGTTTACGTTTGAATGCCTTATTAGCTCTCTGGATATGTGAGAACCGGTTCAAAATTTGTGTATTGCATGTTTTTGTTGTTGTTGGTGTGTGAATAAATTCCCTATTTGAATGTGTAAAGGATTCTAGATGTCTCCCTTTGACACACTGTCTATCTGAGGCAGGGCTTGAAGGGTGGGATCAACAGTCTCTTTGGTTGCGTTCCAATTGGCACCCTTTTCAGCCATGGGCCCTGGTCAAAAAGTGTGCACTAAATCGGGAATAGGGTGCCATTTGGGATACAACCTGTTGTATATTGTATTTTCCCCCAGGTGACCAGTGGTGTCTACTTATCAGCAAGGTGCTTCCCTCTTTGATGCCTGGCCTGGTGTCCATCCATCACTCTGCCCTCAACAGACAGACAGACAGACAGACAGACAGACAGACAGACAGGCAGGCAGACTCTCTCTCTCTGTGATGCATGGCCTGGTGTCCATCCATCACTCAGCCCTCTACACACAGACAGACACACAGACAGACACACACGCACGCACACACATTCTCTCTCTGTGATGCCTGACATGGCATCTATCCATCACTCAGCCCTCTACACACACACACACACACACACACACACACACACACACACACACACACACACACACACACACACACACACACACACACACACACACACACACACACACACACACACACACACACACACACACACACACACACACACACACACACACACTCTCTCTCTCTCTCTCTCTGTGATACCTAACATGGCTTCTATCTATCACTCAGCCCTCTACACTAGCTACTCACAACACACACTTTCATGCAAATATATATAGACCCTGCAGAAATATCAGACGGTAGAAAATTATATTCATGAGCAATGTAATGACATTTTTATAAATATTGCAGAGACCTGATATTCTTTGATGTCAGGGTGTTCCCCACGCACACACAAACACACACACACACACACACACACAGCATTATAATCAAATGATCTTTAAAGTAACCGTCTGCTCAAACACACATACCAATCTGCAGATTTGATTGTAGCGATCAGACACGGTACGGCATCTTAAACTGATTTAGACATCCTTTAATTGAAGGATCCACTGATTAGATCAAAAATAAATAAAAGACATTTCATCATATTCAGATTCTTAAATATCTCAGCTTTTTATAAGACCACCAACAGGGAAAATAAAGGCTGGCTTAGTTAAACAACAGCGTTTAACTTGTGATGAGTTCACCTCCTCCTCTTAGCATCCTATTAGAAACCACCAGGATGAGAAGATGCCAGTAGGCACTATTAACAGGTATTCTGTCGTAATTGATTCAGACATTCAAACATTCGAGATCTGATAATGTGTAACGGTCTTCCTCCTCCTCTTCGGATGAAGAGGAGGAGTAGGGATTGGACCAAAGCGCAGCGTGATAATTTGACATAATGAAGTTTATTAAAGAAAACACAAAAACACGAAAATACTTCAATAACCTACAAAATAACAAACGAACGTAGACTGACCTAAAACATGTGAACTTACATATAACGAAGAACGCACGAACAGGTACAGACTACAAACAAACGATACAGTCCCGTGCGGTAACATATACGGACACAGGAGACAACCACCCACAACAAACAATGTGAAACAACCTACCTATATATGGTTCTCAATCAGAGGAAAACGTAAACCACCTGCCTCTGATTGAGAGCCATACAAGGTCAATTAACACTGACACTTAACATAGATACACAAAACATAGAATGCCCACCCCAACTCACGTCCTGACCAACTAAACACATACAAAAATAACAGAAAACAGGTCAGGAACGTGACATAATGGAACACATTTTTGTGCATTTGACGATAAAAAAAAAATCATAAGTCAAATCAAATCGAAAAATGTTTTTGTCACATGTGCCCGAAATACAACAGGTGTAGACCTTACAGTGAAATGTTTACGGCGCATGTGACAATTTTCTTTTAAATTTGATTTCTGACAAAAAAATGCATTATTGCACAAAAATATGTTCCATTATCAGATCTCCAATAAGTGTGAAAATGTGATAATTAACAAAAAATAAGATGAACCCACATTGCCTTTTCAACAATGTTTGAATGTCTGATTCAATTACGACAGAAGACCTGTTAATAGTGCCTACTGGCACCTTCTCATCCTGGTGGTTTCTAATAGGATGCTGAGAGGAGGAGGTGAACTCATCTCATCACAAGTTAAACAATGTTGTTAAATTAATTAACAATTAACACTAAGGCAAATTAATGTTCATTGCGTTTTGAGGGGGCGTAGGGAGATCTGAATGACCCCTCATCCCGCGCCTCCCTCGCTGCTGTAGGCTCTAGTAACATCCATATATGTGGTCCCGTGTGGCTCAGTTGGTAGAGCATGGCGCTTGCAACGCCAGGGTTGTGGGTTCAATTCCCACGGGGGGACCAGGGTTCAATTCCCACGGGGGGACCAGGATGAATATGTATGAACTTTCCAATTTGTAAGTCGCTCTGGATAAGAGCGTCTGCTAAATGACTTAAATGTAATGTAAATGGTCCATTGCCGCTCTGCTGATGTGGACCCTAAATAAACTGGTACATTTTAGCAGATGTAATCAGGAAAGATGTGGCTGACCTGATGAGGGAAATTAGTCCAGTCTATCTAGCAAGGTGAAACAGTCACCAAACTGTTGCTGGCTCCCTTTCAGAATGAGGCGAGAGAGATTTTCTTTGTTGTGTTTCCCATACTATTACACCTATTTCTCATATCTTCCTCTCTCTCTCATCCCTCTCTTTTTATCTGGCAACACAAATCCCACAACAGTTGTGTGCACAGAAGGCTGGGCGATGGCAGAGTGACAGCTGGCTTTGGTGAAATCAGAGGAGGGACACCTCTTATATCAGGCCACTGTATTTTTATTACATGTTTTATTTAACCTTTATTTAACCAGAACAAATTCTTCTTCACAATGACAGTCTACACCGGCCAAACCCGGCCGAAGCTGGGCCAATTCTGCGCCGCCCTATGGGACTCCCAATTACGGCCGGTTGTGATACAGCCTATAATCGAACCAGGTTGTCTGTAGTGACGCCTCTAGCACTGAAATGCGGTGCCGTAGACTGTCTGCACAGCCACAGAGATAGAAACAGATACAAAACAGAAGACCTTGCAGGACACTATAGACAGAACTCACCTTAGGAAAGACCGGTAGAGTACAGAAACTTTTTTTTTATAAGTAACTTGTAACGGGTGTCGTAATCCTCCTCCTCAAACGAGGAGAGGAGAGAAGGATCGAAAGACCAAAATGCAGCGGGTTGTGAATACATAATGAATTTTAATATACAAGACGAAACTAAACACACGAAGAACACTTGATACTTTACAAAGCGAAGTAAACAGACCTGGACACGAACTTACATACAACGTGAAGAACGCACGAACAGGAACAGACTACAAATACCTAACGACAATGAAACAGTCCCGTATGGTGCGCACATACACTGACACGGAAGACAATCACCCACAAACAAACAGTGAGAACACCCTACCTTAATATGACTCTCAATTAGAGGAAAACGCAAAACACCTGCCTCTAATTAAGAGCCATACCAGGCAACCCAAAACCAACATAGAAACAGAAAACATAGACTGCCCACCCAAAACTCACGCCCTGACCATCACACACATACAAAACAACAGAAAACAGGTCAGGAACGTGACAGAACCCCCCCCTCAAGGTGCGAACGCCGGGCGCACCAGCACAAAGTCCAGGGGAGGGTCTGGGTGGGCATCTGACCACGGTGGTGGCTCAGGCTCCGGACGCTGTCCCCACACCACCATAGTCACTCCCCGCTTCTGTATCCCCCTCCCAATGACCACCCTCCAACTAAAACCACATAAATGAAGGGTCAGCACCGGGATAAGGGGCAGCACCGGGATAAGGGGCAGCACCGGGATAAGGGGCGGCAGGTCCTGGCTGAGGGACTCTGGCAGGTCCGGGCTGAGGGACTCTGGCAGGTCCGGGCTGAGGGACTCTGGCAGGTCCGGGCTGAGGGACTCTGGCAGGTCCGGGCTGTAGGGCAGCTCATGACTGTAGGGCAGCTCATGACTGTAGGGCAGCTCATGACTGTAGGGCAGCTCATGACTGTAGGGCAGCTCATGACTGGCTGGCGGCTCTGGCAGCTCCTGACTGGCTGGCGGCTCTGGCGGCTCCTGACTGACGGACGGCTCTAGCGGCTCCTGACTGACGGACGGCTCTACTGGCTCGTGGCAGACGGACGGCTCAGAAGGCGCTGTGCAGACGGATGGCTCAGACGGCGCTGGGCAGACAGATGGCTCAGACGGCGCTGGGCAGACAGATGGCTCAGACGGCGCTGGGCAGACAGATGGCTCAGGCGGCGCTGGGCAGACAGATGGCTCAGACGGCGCTGGGCAGACAGATGGCTCAGACGGCGCTGGGCAAACAGATGGCTCAGACGGCGCTGGGCAGACAGATGGCTCAGACGGCGCTGGGCAGACAGATGGCTCAGACGGCGCTGGGCAGACAGACGGCTCAGACGGCGCTGGGCAGACAGATGGCTCAGACGGCGCTGGGCAGACAGGCAGTGCAGAAGGCGTTGGGCAGACAGGCAGTGCAGAAGGCGTTGGGCAGACGGCCGACTCTGCCCTGCTGAGGCGCACAGTAGGCCTGGTGCGTGGTGCCGGAACTGGAGGTACCGGGATGACGGCACGCACTTCAAGGCTAGTGCGGGGAGCAGGGACAGGGCACACTGACTTCTCGAAGCGCACTATAGGCCTGGTGCGTGGTACCGGAACTGGAGGTACCGGGCTGAGGGCACGCACCTCCGGGCGAGTGCGGGGAGAAGGAACAGTGCGTACAGGGCTCTGGAGACGCAAAGATGGCTTAGTGCGTGGTGCCGGAACTGGAGGCACTGGGCTGGAGACACGCACCATAGGGAGAGTGCGTGGAGGAGGAACAGGGCTCTTAAAACGCACTGGAAGCCTGGTGCGTGGTGTAGGCACTGGTGGTACTGGGCTGGGGCGAGGAGGTAATGCCGGAAATACCGGACCGTGTAGGCGTACTGGCTCCCTTGAGCACTGAGCCTGCCCAACCTTACCTGGTTGCATGCTCCCCGTAGCCCGTCCAGTGCGGGGAGGTGGAATAACCCGCACTGGGCTGTGTTGGCGAACCGGGGACACCATGCGTAAGGTTGGTGCCATGTAAGCCGGCCCAAGGAGACGTACTGGTGGCCAGATATGTAGGGCCGGCCTCATGACATTTGGCTCAATGCCCAATCTAGCCCTACCAGTGCGGGGAGGTGGAATAACCCGCACTGGGCTATGCACCCGTACAGGAGACACCGTGCGCTCTACTGCGTAACATGGTGTCTGCCCGTACTCCCGCTCTCCACGGTTAGCCTGGGAAGTGGGCGCAGGTCTCCTACCTGCCCTCGGCCCACTACCTCTTAGCCCCCCCCCAAGAAATTTTTGGGTAGTACTTGCGGGCTTCCAGCCTTGCTTCCGTGCTGCCTCCTCATAACGTCGCCTCTCCGCTTTCGCTGCCTCCAGCTCCGCTTTGGGGCGGCGACACTCCACTGGCTCTGCCCAGGGTCCTTTACCGTCCAGGATCTCTTCCCATGTCCAATCCTCCTTTTCCCACTGCTGCTGTCGTTGCTGTCCGTTAACCCGCTGCTTGATCTGGGTTTGGTGGGTGATTCTGTAACGGGTGTCGTAATCCTCCTCCTCAAACGAGGAGAGGAGAGAAGGATCGAAAGACCAAAATGCAGCGGGCTGTGAATACATAATGAATTTTAATAAACAAGACGAAACTAAACAGACGAAGAACACTTGATACTTTACAAAACGAAGTAAACAGACCTGGACACGAACTTACATACAACGTGAAGAACGCACGAACAGGAACAGACTACAAATACCTAACGACAATGAAACAGTCCCGTATGGTGCGCACATACACTGACACGGAAGACAATCACCCACAAACAAACACCCTACCTTAATATGACTCTCAATTAGAGGAAAACGCAAAACACCTGCCTCTAATTAAGAGCCATACCAGGCAACCCAAAACCAACATAGAAACAGAAAACATAGACTGCCCACCCAAAACTCACGCCCTGACCATCACACACATACAAAACAACAGAAAACATGTCAGGAACGTGACATAACTAGTTAAAACAATAGCCCAGCACAATACATCCTCTACCACTGTTGAGCTACACACTGATGCTATGTCTGTAATCATAATTGGCAAGTCAAGTGTTGACAACTGCACAAGTTTGTCTATAAAGTCACAATTCCTGTCTACATTACTGAGATGTTGTTTTACCATAGTGCGGCATTAGTTGTATTATTTAAGATAGACATATCTTTTCTTACTAAAGCCCCGCAAAGCACTAACATCCCTCTTAATATTCCCCAGCAAACCTGGCATTTGTCTTGACGGAGAGCCGGTCCGCCAACGGTAATTGGGTGGAAAAAATTTGAGCATCAATTCTAAAAGGCTGCCGACGCCAAAGGTGACGAGCCGTCTTCAACAATGCCCCCCCCCCCCCCCCCCCCCCCACATCATTCTCTCTCTCTTGGTTTTCCACAATATATTATGTATAATTTATGACGTTTCAGCAGAATCTTTAATACAGAGCTGACTTGACGTGGTTTGGTATATGGTGCATATATTATTGTACATGGTATAATGCAGGCTTGGACGCTGATTGTGCTGCTGCTCCTCTAGCTGATCCGTCAATTAGGGGGGAGATGACAGACAGGTCCTGTTCTAACAACGGCCTCCTCTTCGAGCTGATCCGTCAATTAGGGAGGGAGATGACAGACAGGTCCTGTTCTAACAACGGCCTCCTCTTCGAGCTGATCCGTCAATTAGGGAGGGAGATGACAGACAGGTCCTGTTCTAACAACGGCCTCCTCTTCGAGCTGATCCGTCAATTAGGGAGGGAGATGACAGACAGGTCCTGTTCCAACAACGGCCTCCTCTTCGAGCTGATCCGTCAATTAGGGAGGGAGATGACAGACAGGTCCTGTTCTAACAACGGCCTCCTCTTCGAGCTGATCCGTCAATTAGGGAGGGAGATGACAGACAGGTCCTGTTTTAACAACGGCCTCCTCTTCGAGCTGATCCGTCAATTAGGGAGGGAGATGACAGACAGGTCCTGTTCCAACAACGGCCTCCTCTTCGAGCTGATCCGTCAATTAGGGAGGGAGATGACAGACAGGTCCTGTTCTAACAACGGCCTCCTCTTCGAGCTGATCCGTCAATTAGGGAGGGAGATGACAGACAGGTCCTGTTCCAACAACGGCCTCCTCTTCGAGCTGATCCGTCAATTAGGGAGGGAGATGACAGACAGGTCCTGTTCTAACAACGGCCTCCTCTTCGAGCTGATCCGTCAATTAGGGAGGGAGATGACAGACAGGTCCTGTTCCAACAACGGCCTCCTCTTCGAGCTGATCCGTCAATTAGGGAGGGAGATGACAGACAGGTCCTGTTCCAACAACGGCCTCCTCTTCGAGCTGATCCGTCAATTAGGGAGGGAGATGACAGACAGGTCCTGTTTGAACAACGGCCTCCTCCTCTTTGACATTGTAGCACTCTACAGAAATATGAGGGAGCTTTCAGTAGCTCCAACTTTTCAGTCTTTAGAGAGTTTTAAAGTATACTACTAGTTATTTAAAAATGTTTTTGTTTGATTCTTTGAGCTGTATCTCAGCTAAAAGGTGAAACGGGTAGGAAAAAGTTATCTTGACTGGCAAAAGTACTTTGATTTAACTGCTACCATGAAGGGAGAATCTTGTTTAAAGCTTAGTCTGATATTAATTAAGTAAAAGGGCTGCCATGTTCAAGAGTAATACATGGATATTGTAAACCTGAAGCGGGCAATAATTTATCTACCTACTTAATCTGTTGAAGATTATAAAAAAATCAAACACATACCTGTTGAGGGCCTGTATACAATTCACATTTCAAATTCTAATTTACATGACAGGTGAAGGTTGCTGGCTGGATACTTGCCAACATGTGCCTGACTGTTCTATTCATAGGAACGCTCACTATCGAGGGCATGTCTGGTGATTGGAGATGAAGTCACCCTTGCTGGTTTTCTCTATGCTGCGTGTTTGGCTGCAAACTGGACATCTCTCGAACAACTGCAGCAGGCAACCTTATGACAATCTTACGACGTGGTGTTGAATGGGGAAATTGGGTAAATTGTAAATTGTATTTTGTTCTAAAGAAAGAACAAAGCTTTTTAGGCTTTATCACTTCACAACCAAAATGAGCCCACTAGTTGTATCTTCTTGGTTGGGGAAGTTTCACGTTTTCAATGTCACATGCACAAGTACAGTGAAATGCATTTCATGAAAACTCAAAATTTGCCTACTATTTTATCAAGATGGGTGTTTTTTTAATGCAACTGTTCACATAACACACATTACCTGTCGATGTTGATGACATCGTCTGTGTCATCGGGGCAGTAACTCGGGTCACTACAAGAGGCCTCATGATGGTGTGCCGTTTTCATAGGAGCCGAGGGAGACTGAGTTCTTGCCTGACAAGCTGTGAAAAAAGCAAGTGAACTGTGAATTAAATTATTTTTGGAGGTCGCTGAACCATTGCAATCACATTGCTAGACATGTTATGATAGCCACCTTTGCTCCTTCTGGCAGGTGCTGCCATCCATTCATGACCAGGGGATCAGGCTGGGACCCAACCGTGCACTTTGTCATCATCCCTCAATTAGAAACATAGCTTGAGAAAATAACACTTATCTCATATGGAAGCTAATTCTATGATTTACAGATGTAGACTGTCTCCGGATTGGATTAGATTCAGGATGGTGACGCCGTTACGCTATGCAACCAATTGTGACATTTTTTGCTTTGAGATTTGTTGCTGCTAGTTAGTACACTGTTATTGTCAGACAGGAGTTAGCTTGTACCACCATAGTTGCATCCAATATATTTTTGTGGCCTAGACATGGGTTGCACCTCAGAGGATAGTGTGGCAACTACCTATTCCGCATGATAGGGACCTTTGGCGGGCATGCGAATCATATTTTTTTTGCTCTGCATCCTACTGGAAGCATGCATTGCATGGTCAATCCGTATAGCTAGGGCTTTTCAGTCTAAAACGGCAATGATCTTTTGAACACGTTGGTTGGGGGCTAACACGGAACCCAAACCGCCGGCGCGCATGCGCAATCGTGCGCCATCGTGCATACATGTATTTTGTCCCCCTATGCCAAACGCGATCACGACATGCAGTTTGTAAGTCGCTCTGGATAAGAGCGTCTGCTAAATGACTTAAATGTAAATGTAAATGTAATGCAGGTTAAAATATCAAAACAAACTCTGAACCAATTACATTAATTTGGAGACAGGTCGAAAAGCATTAAACATGTATGGCAATTTAGCTAGTTAGCTTGCACATGCTAGCTAATTTGTCCTATTTAGCTAGCTTGCTGTTGCTAGCTAATTTGTCCTGGGATATAAACATTGAGTTGTTATTTTACCTGAAATGCACAAGGTCCGCTACTCCGACAATTAATCCACACTTAAAACGGTCAACCGAATCGTTGCTAGTCATCGCTCCTCCTTCCAGGCTTTTTCCTCTTTGAATTTATAGGTTGATCTGCATCTAAACTTTCATAGTATTACCATGACGACCGGCAAAACAATTTGTATTTCAATCTCCCACATGTGTATAAGCAATGAGGAGATGGCAGGTGGGTACCTGCTTCTATAAACCAATGAGGAGATGGGAGAGGCAGGACTTTCAGCACGATCTGCGTCAGAAATAGAAAGGAGTTCTATTTTAGCCCTTGGCGTCGCAGACGCCAGTTGGCGTGCGCGAGCAGTGTGTGTGCAATAATTGAATAACACGCGATGTGTCCGGTCTGGTCAGCATGTAAGAAACAACAGAGCCGCATTCAATGAAGGGAAGTGACTTGCCGGAGGGGCGATTTGCACGTGGAGCTTGGCAAAAGGGGGGCATGATTTGTTGACATCATTTTAATCCAACCCAACAATCATTTACTCATTGCAAAACACTGCGGTTCCAAACTCTGTTTTAGACAAGACTGACTTTATGACCAAAATTATCCTATTTACACTTGGTAGTCCATTTTGACACTATAATAAATGTTTCTGATTTATAGCGATGCTACATAGGGCAGTCACTCTTTATTAAACAACTGTTAAAACCTCGCTAGCGTCCCACCTGGCCAACATCCAGTGAGATTGCAGAGCGCCAAATTAAAATACAGAAATTCTCATTATAAAAATTCATTAAAAAAAACATATTTTACATAGGTTTAAAGATTAACTTCTTGTGAATCCAGCAACGGTGTCAGATTTAAAAAATGCTTTACGGCGAAAGCATACATTACGATTATTTGAGAACATAGCCCAGCAGACAAATCATTACAAACAGTAACCAGCCAAGTAGAAAAGTTACACAAGTCAGAAATAGAGATAAAATGAATCACTTATCTTTGATGATCTTCATATGGTTGCACTCAGAAGACATTAATTTACTCAATAAATGTTCCTTTTGTTCGATAAAGTCTTTCTTTATATCCAAAAACCTCCGTTTTGTTCGCGCGTTTTCTTCAGTAATCCACAGGCTCAAATGCAGTCACAACAGGCAGACAAAAAATTTAAATTGTATCCGTAAAGTTCATAGAAACATGTCAAACGATGTTTATATTCAATCCTCAGGTTGTTTTTAGCCTAAATAATTGATAATATTTCAAACGGACAATAACGTCGTCAATATAAAAGGTAAACAAGAAAGGCACTCTCTCGGTCGTGCGCTTGAAAAGCAATGTGACACGGCAGGGTCCACTCATTCAGACTGCTCTTAATCCCTCATTTTTCAGAATAAAAGCCTGAACCAATTTCTAAAGACTGTTGACATCTAATGGAAGGCATTGGAACTGCAATTTGAGTCCTAAGTCAATGGATACTGTAATGGCATTGAATAGAAAACTACAAAACCCAAAAAAATCCTACTTCCTGAAGGTATTTTTCTCAGGTTTTTGCCTGCTAAATCAGTTCTGTTATACTCACAGACACTGTTTTAACAGTTTTGGAAACTTTAGAGTGTTTTCTATCCAAATCTACCAATATGCATATCTAGATATATGCATACCATGTCTTCTGGTCCCGAGTAGCAGGCAGTTTAATTTGGGCACGCTTTCCATCCAAAATTCCGAATGCTGCCCCCTACCCTAGAGAAGTTTAAAGAGTTTGAACGGGATCTTATGCACTTACAAATTCAGAACATACTATATTGTATCAAAACAAATTGGATTAGTCAGGTGCCGAATACAACAGTAGACCTTACCGTGAAATGCTTACGTACAAGCCCTTAAGCAACAACACTGTTTTAAGAAAATATAGTTAAGAAAATATTTACTAAATAAAGTAAAAAATAAAATAAAAAGTAACACAAGAAAATAACAATAATAAGGCTATATACCGGTACCGGTTAGTTTAGGTCATTTCTACATGTAGGCTATGTGACTATGCATTGGAATTTGCAACATATTATACGAATTGCAGGATTTTTTCTTTTTTTTAAATTGCAGGACGTACGTATGATATGATACGAAATGGATGATGTTGTACACAACCGTGCACAATTGTCGGGTTCTACTTTGAAAACTACAGGCTGAAATTATACAAAACCTCTGTTGCATCAATTGAAGCAAGAACATTTAGTTTAAACTTACTTCCTGCATTTTAATATATGAATGGATCATTAAAGTGAGTTTCCGTGCCAATGTGCATACATCACAATGCCATTTGTCTGTCATACGCTACTATGATTCCAATAGAGTGGATGATCTTCTTATGGAATTTACATTCTCTGAAATGGAGCATAATAGATTTAAATCCATGGTTTTACAACGTTGGACAACTGATTGATACACATGATATTAAGCAGAGTAAATGAATGTAGCTTTAAGAAGGAGATTAGATTTGACTCTCAACCAATACAGGGCCATGACATCTCTAGATTAACCCTGATTTCATGAGTGCTGCCCTTATCTAAATCCAGGAAATATATTACACTGGGGTAGTGGAAACCAGCTATAGACTCTTGTGCCGGTACTTCAGTTGGGATTTACTAGTGTAAAAAGTTGAAGACCACCAGCAGTTGGTCATCTATATATACACTAAACACATGCACATGTGGTCATTACATGCACATATTTGAAATAATGCGAGGTGTACTGTATTAACCTGTTTGGGACTGGGGTTCCGCTAGCGGAACTCCTCCCACATTCCACTGAAAAGGCAGAGCGCGAAATTCAAAAAAATATTTTTTGAAATATTTAACTTTCACACATTAACTTCTTGCAACTATAGAGGGTGCTGTTTCGCATTAGCATAATTTTCTCTACAGATTAAACTGCCTAGTACTCAATTCTTGCTCGTACAATATGCATATTATTGTTATTATTGGATAGAAAACACTCTCTAGTTTCTATAGCCGTTTGAATTATGTCTCTGAGTGGAACAGAACTCATTCTACAGCACTTTTCCTCCCAGTGAGTGTGTTTTCAGAACTCTTGGCCTCTGGTTCCAGATCAGTTTTAAAGCCACTGTTAATCCTATGAGGATACAAACACTGCCCACGCCTTCCTCTAGATGTCAGTAAGTGGTGACAATTTGAATGGAGTCGATTGCGCAATCATTGGCTCTATAAATCACCAAATACCGGAAGTAGCGTTCCTTTGGACACTGCGCTCAACGCAAGAAGGATATCTGACTGGCCTTTTTCCAAGCCTTGGTTTAGCCAGTAATATAGCGTCGGTCATCTTTTTCTGCGTCGGTCATCTTTTTCTGTCGATAAATGTTAAAAGCTAATGCCGCCATTTTGTTTGCTATAGCTTCGCTTGGCGCAACCTGTATTGAAAAGTAAGGATAATTTAAAAAATGTAATTCCGCGATTGTATTAAGAATTAAATTGTCTATCAATCGCTGTCCCCCCTGTATTTTTTAGTCAAGTTTATGAGTATTTATGTATAAGACTAGATCACTGTCTAATATGGTGCAGGACATTTTCTGACCAGCTGAGCTACTTTTGTCATTGTCTAACCATGATTTTGGTGGCTAAATATGCACACAAACTCTATATGTATGTTGTAATATGATGTTACAGGAGTGTCATGTGAAGAATTCTGAGAAGGTTAGTGAAAGAAATAATATATTTTGGCGATGATTACGTTATCGCTCTCTTTGGCTAGAATCAATGCTCTGGTAACGTTTGCATATGTGGTATGCTAATATAACGATTTATTGTGTTTTCGCCGTAAAACACCGTAAAAAATCTGAAATGTTGTCTGAATTCACACGATCTGTGTCTTTCCATTGCTATGTGCTGTGTATTTTTAAGAAATGTTTTATGATGAGTAAATTGTTAATACACGTTGCTCTCTGTAGTAATTCTAGGAGCTTTGGTGAGATTTGTGATGCTGGCTGCAATGGCAAACTATGATTTATACCTGAAATATGCACATTTTTCTAACAAAACCTATCCTATACCATAAATATGTTATCAGACTGTCATCTGATGAGGTTTTTTCTTGGTTAGTGGCTATCAATATCTTAGTTTAGCCAAATTGGTGATAGCTACTGGTGTTGAGAGAAAATGGTGGACAAAGAAAAATGGTGATTTTTGCTAACGTGTTTAGCTAATAGATTTACATATTGTGTCTTCCCTGTAAAACATTTTAAAAATCTGAAATGGTGGCTTTATTCACAGGATCTGTATCTTTCATTAGGTGTCTTGGACTTGTGATTTAATGATATTTAGATGCTACTATTTAATTGTGCATAGCGATGCTAATCAGTGTGGGGGGGGGGGGGGGGGGGTGCTCCCGGACCCGGGGTAGAGGCTCCTGAAAGGTTAACAAGTCCAATACAACTAATGAAAGATACAGATCGTGTGAATCCAGCCAACATGTCCGATTTTTTAAATGTTTTACAGGGAAAACACAATATATATTTATGTTAGCTCACCACCAAATACAAAAGAAGGACAGACATTTTTCAGACAGACAAGTAGCATGCACAAAGCCAAACTAACTAACCAAGAACCAACCAAACTAACCAAGAAACAACTTAAATCAGATGACAGTCTTATAACATGTTACACAATAAATCTATGTTTTGTTCGAAAAATATGCATATTTGAGGTATAAATCAGTTTTACATTGCAGCTACCATCAGAGCTGCCGTCAAAAATAGCACCGAAGCAGCCAGAGCAACTATAGAGACCAATGTGTATTACCTAATTACTCATCATAAAACATTTCTTAAAAATACACAGCGTACAGTAATTGAAAGACACAGATCTTGTAAATCCAGACAATATTTAAGATTGTCTAAGTGTTTTACAGCGAAAACACAATATATCGTTATATTAGCATACCATATGTGCAAACATTACCCCAGCATTGATTCACGGCAAAAATTGCGATAACGTTATCACCACCAAAATGTATTAATTTTTTCACTAACCTTCTCAGAATTCTTCAGATGACACTCCTGTAACATCATATTACAACATACATATAGAGTTTGTTCGAAAATGTGCATATTTAGCCACCAAAATCGTGGTTATACAATGAGAAAAGTAGCCAAGCTGGTCAGAAAATGTCGGGCGCCATATTGGACAGTGATCTAGTCTTATACATAAATACTCATAAACTTGACAAAAAAATACAGGGTGGGCAGCGATTGAAAGACAATTTAGTTCTTAATGCAATCGCTGAATTACATTTTTTAAATTATCCTTACTGTTCAATACATGGTGCGCCAAAGCAAAGCTACCCCAAAGAAAATGGCGGAATATGCGTTTAACATTTTTCGACAAAACAACGATTTATCATCATAAATAGTTCTTACTATTAGCTGAACTGCCATCAGAATCTTGGGCAATGAATCCTTTCTCCGGTCTAATCGTCTTTTGGTCGAAAGACGTCCTCTTGTCCGGTCGAAATGGCCACTAACGTTCACCATGTACTAGAAAAGTGCCCAGCACTTGGAAGTGCGTCACACAGAAATGCCATAAAATCGCACTAAACGGATATAAATTGCTATAAAACGGTTTAAATTAACTACCTTATGATGTTTTTAACACCTATAACGAGTAGAAACATGACCGGCGATATATTACTGGCTAAAGGAAAGCTTGGAAAGAGGCCAGTCCGACGTCCATCGCGCGCCAGGCGCAGGCAAGAAAAGACATGTACTTCCGGTCTTTGGTGTTTTATACAGGCCCTGATTGCGCAATTGACTCCATTCAAATTGTCACCACTTACTGACATCTAGAGGAAGGCGTAGGCAGTGTTTGCATCCTCATAGCATTCACAGGGACCTAAAAACTGACCTGGGAGCAGAGGCCAAGATTTCTGAAATCTCACTCCATGTCAGGGAAAGTGCTGTAGAATGAGTTCTGTTTCACTCAGAGACATAATTCCAACGGTTATAGAAACTAGAGTGTTTTCTATCCAATAATAATAATAATATGCATATTGTACGAGCAAGAATTGAGTAGGAAGCCGTTTAAATTGGACACGTTTTCCAGAAAGTGACAACAGCACCCCCTGTCCTCATCAGGTTAATCATCAAATCCCTTCCTCATCACAGTGCTGTGGTGGTAACATTTACATGATTTATGATATACTCTACTGTACCTTTTATACCCTAAATAGCTAACATACTAAAAAAGAGCTTCTTCTTGTTACTGCTAAATGTCTTACAGTACGTCAACATGAGCATAAAGGCATGCCAACATTAGCGACAGTGACAAACACATTCCCATAAGAATTGAAATCCTTTGAAAGAGACCCAGGAGTTATCATCTCATATTTCATTTAAAAAAAAATATTTAACCTTTATTTAACTAGTCAAGTCAGTTAAGAACAAATTATTATCTACAATGACGGCCTACCCCGGCCAAACCATAACGCTGCTGGGGCAATTGTGTGCCGCCCTATTGGACTCCCAATCACCGGCCGGTTGTGATACATCCTGGAATAAAACCAGGGTCTGTAGTGACGCCTCTAGCACTGAGATGCTGTGCCTTAGACCGCTTCGCCACTCGGGAGCCCCAAATATGTGATTTCAACTGTGCTGTCCATCCATGTACAGATGTAGGATTTTTATTTTAAGTATATTGTCACAGCAAAAATAATCCTGAAGCAACAGGATCTGAAAGTTTAGTCTATCATTTTGCATGATCCGTGGTTAGCTGGACAAAAATATGCTACATGAAAAGTACAAAACTGTTATGCCCCTGTGTGGGCTTTCAGTGAATTTATGTAAATCACGAAGGTCATCTGCATTTCCTGAGGTGCAAGAAAATTCTCAGCAACAAAAAAGTGATCAAATAAAGATCCTACATCTGTACAGAGACAGAGCAAGATGGAGAGAGAGAACGGAAAAAAGAGAGCGATAGACTGCGAGAGATAGGTGGAGAGAGAGAGAGAGAGAGAGAGAGAGAGAGAGAGAGAGAGAGAGAGAGAGAGAGAGAGAGAGAGAGAAGAAAAAGCTATGTTGACCGGCAAAAGAGAGACGAACAGAAAAAATAACAAAGCTTATCAGACTGTGTAGCTGGGGCTCCACCTCTCTTTCCCCCAGGCTCCTTCTTCTGTATAGTTCGGGCTCCACCTCTCTCCCCCAGACCCCTCCCTCTCTTCAAAGGTCCATGGCGCTCTAAAAATACCTCCACAGTGGTGGGGAGTGCCAGAGGAGATGTTTGTTGTTCTCCTCTTTGGCTTGACACACAGCAGCCTGGCATTGGGAAGGGACCCGAGTGGAGGGATAGCTGGACACGTCTGAACACTTTGATCAATGGGGTCCTTCTAAAATCAGCCTGGTTGGAACACTGGAGCTGCTGATCCGCTGGCTGCACTAGACTAGAGAGATGAGGGATGGAGCAGTCAGTACAAATGGGATGGGATGGGATTACAAGGTTGAGAGAATGGATTGGGATGGCTTCCGAGAGCTGGGTGGTACACCGGTGATTAACTTCTCTGCTATGGATCCCTTTAGCGGGATAATTTTCCTAAACAACCGTTGAATTGCAGGGCACAAAATATTACAAAAAATATTTATAATCATGCAATCACAAGTGAAATATACCAAAACACAGCTTAGCTTGTTGTTAATCAACCTATCGCGTCAGATTTTGAAAATATGCTTTGCAGCGAAAGCAATCCAAGCTTTTGTGAGTGTATCAATCAATGCTACAACAGCTAGCCCCAAATTAGCATGGTCACGAAAGTCAGAAAAGGAATAAAATTAATCGCTTACCTTTGATAATCTTTGGATTTTTGCACTCACGAGACTCCCAGTTACACAACAAATGTTCTTTTTGTTCGATAAATATTAGTTTTATAACAAAAAAACGCCATTTGGGTTGCGCGTTATGTTCAGAACACCACAGCCTCGTTCCGTTCGATGAAAATTCCAAAAAGTATCCGTAATGTTCGTAGAAACATGTCAAATGATTTTTATAATCAATCCTCGGGTTGTTTTTAACAAACATAATCGATAATATTTCAACCGGACCGTAACCTATTCAATAAAAGAGAGATAGAAAATGGAGAACTACCCCTCTCGTGGGCAGGAACTAATCAGAGGACACCTGACTAGTTTTGAAAAATCTCGCTCATTTTTCTAAATAAAAGCCTGAAACTATGTCTAAAGCTGGTCACAGTCTGAGGAAGCCATTGGAAAAGGAATCTGGTTGATACCCCTTTAAATGGAAGAAAGAAGGGCCAGGAAACACAGATAAAAAAATACAAATAAAATCACTTCCGGGTTATATTTCCTCATGTTTTCGCATGCAGAATCAGTTTTGTTATACTCACAGACAATATTTTGACAGTTTTGGAAACTTTGGAGTGTTTTCTATCATAATCTGTAAATTATATGCATATTCTACGATCTGGACCTGAGAAATAGTCTGTTTACCTTGGGAACGTTATTTAAAAAAATTAAAAAAATCTGACCCCTAGTGTCAAGAGGCAAGCCTGGACGTGGAATAATGGATATGATGTACAGTCGGAACTATCTGTACAGTCGGAGCTAGCTGTATAGTCGGAGCTAGCTGTACAGTCGGAGCTAGCTGTACAGTCAGAACTAGATGTTCAGTCGGAGATAAGCTGTACATTCGGAGCTAGATGTACAGTCGGTACTAGCTGTACAGTTGGAACTAGCTGTACAGTCGGAGCTAGCTTGTATAGTCGGAGCTAGCTGTTCAGTCAGAGCTAGCTGTACAGGCGGAACTAGATGTACAGGCGGAACTAGATGTATAGTCGGAGCTAGCTGTACAGTCGGAGCTAGCTGTACAGGCGGAACTAGATGTACAGTCGGAGCTAGCTGTATAGTCGGAACTAGCTGTACAGTCGGAGCTAGCTGTATAGTCGGAACTAACTGTACAGTTGGAACTAAAATCAATTAAAATCAAAGTTTATTTGTCACGTGCGCCGAATACAACAGGTGTAGACCTTACAGTGAAATGCTTACTTACAGGCTCTAACCAATAGTGCAAAAAAGGTGTTAGGTGAACAATAGGTAAGTTAAGAAATAAAACAACAATAAAAAGACAGACTATATACAGTAGTGAGGCTATAAAAGTAGCGAGGCTACATACAGACACCGGTTAGTGAGGCTGATTGAGGTAGTATGTACATGTAGATATGGTTAAAGGGACTATGCATATATGATGAACAGAGTGTAGCGGTAGCGTAAAAGAGGGGTTGGCGGGTGGTGGGTGGCGGGACACAATGCAGATAGCCCAGTTAGCCAATGTGTGGAAGCACTGGTTGGTCGGCCCAATTGAGGTAGTATGTACATGAATGCATAGTTAAAGTGACTATGCATATATGATAAAGAGAGAGTAACAGCAGCGTAAAAAGAGGGGTTGGGGGGGGGCACACAATGCAAATAGTCCGGGTAGCCATTTGATTACCTGTTCAGGAGTCTTATGGCTTGGGGGTAAAAACTGTTGAGATGCCTTTTTGTCCTAGACTTGGCACTCCGGTACCGCTTGCCATGCGGTAGTAGAGAGAACAGTCTATGACTGGGGTGGCTGGGGTCATTGACAATTTTTAGGGCCTTCCTCTGACACCGCCTGGTGTAGAGGTCCTGGATGGCAGGCAGCTTAGCCCCAGTGATGTACTGGGCCTTACACACTACCCTCAGTAGTGCCTTGCGGTCGGAGGCCGAGCAATTGCCGTACCAGGCAGTGATGCAACTAGTCAGGATGCTCTCGATATTGCAGCTGTAGAACCTTTTGAGGATCTTAGGACCCATGCCAAATCTTTTTAGTTTCCTGAGGGGGAATAGGCTTTGTTGTGACCTCTTCATGACTGTCTTAGTGTGTTTGGACCATTCTAGTTTGTTGTTGATGTGGACACCAAGGAATTTGAAGCTCTCAACCTGCTCCACTACAGCCCCGTAGATGAGAATGGGGACGTGCCCGGTCCTCTTTTTCCTCTAGTCCACAATCACCTCCTTAGTCTTGGTTACGTTGCGGGATAGGTTGTTATTCTGGTACCACCCGGCCAGGTCTCTGACCTCCTCCCTATAGGCTGTCTCGTCGTTGTTGGTGATCAGGCCTACCACTGTTGTGTCGTCTGCAAGCTTAATGATGGTGTTGGATTCGTGCCTGGCCATGCAGTCATGGGTGAACAGGGAGTACAGGAGGGGACTGAGCACGCACCCCTGTGGAGCTCCAGTGTTGAGGATCAGCGTGGCAGATGCGTTGCTTCCTACCCTCACCACCTGGGGGCGGCCCGTCAGAAAGTCCAGGATCCAGTTGCAGAGGGAGGTGTTTAGTCCCAGGATCCTTAGCTTAGTGATGAGCTTTGAGGGTACTATGAGGTTGAACGCTGAGCTGTAGTCAATGAATAGCATTCTCACATAAATGTTCCTTTTGTCCAGGTGGGAAAGGGCAGTGTGGACTGCAATAGAGATTGCATCATATGTGGATCTGTTTGGGCGGTATGCAAATTGGAGTGGGTCTAGGGTTTCTGGGAAATGGTGTTGATGTGAGCCATTACCAACTTTTCAAAGCACTTCATGGCTACGGACCTGAGTGCTACGGGTCTGTAGTCATTTAGTCAGGTTGCCTTTGTGTTATTGGGCACAGGGACTATGGTGGTCTGCTTGAAGCTTGTTGGTATTACAGACTCAATCAGGGACATGTTGAAAATGTCAGTGAAGACACCTGCCAGTTGGTCAGCACATGCCCGGAGCACACGTCCTGGTAATCCGTCTGGCCCCGCAGCCGTGTGTATGTTGACCTGTTTAATGGTCTTACTCACGTCGGCTACGGAGAGCATGATCACGCAGTCGTCCGGAACAGCTGATGCTCTCATGCATGCCTCAGTGTTGCTTGGCTCGAAGCGAGCATAGAAGTGATTTAGCTCGTCTGGTAGGCTCGTGTCACTGGGTAGCTGTACTAGCTGTACAGTCGGAGCTAACTGTACAGTCGGAACTAGCTGTACAGCCGGTGCTAGATGTACAGTCGGAACTAACTGTACAGTCAGAACTAGCTGTGAATGTTGGCCATCATAATGCTACTGTTTAGTGGTTAGAGAAGATTGAGTGTATCATTTTTATTTATTTATTAACACACTGGAACAGTTGTATCATGTCTGCAGATGCAAAATGTTCCAATCCAACACTCTTGCCAAACTGTCATGGTTCTGATGGACAATACTGTAAGTTACTCAAGGAAACGGTTGAAAAATGTCAGCTCTTCCTGTAGAGGTACTGTATATGTCCATCCCAGCCATTAGTTTTACTTTCTGTTCTTTGACTATCCTCATCCCTTCTTTCAGGTTCAATGGAAGGCCTTGCATGATACACTGTAAAAGCTCCCACAAGGGGAGAGACAATAAAAGCACTTAGAAACCACTACCTAGTTCCCTAAATGGCCCTGCCTAATTCCATTAGGGTGCTAGCTGAGGACGTGAGGGATCCTGAAGAGGCCAACTAGGTAACTACTGTACTGCCTGTACCCTAAGGTCGTATGAGGCTTAAGCACATGGAGCAGTGGGTAGGAAGATAAAAACAAGACCAGGAAACACAACTCAGGCATAGTGAACCTTCGGGTGACTTCTCCAGCAACTGTAGCGTGGGCTATGAGAAAGCGCCACAGGGTGATAGGGCTCAACCAGAAGTCAGAGTAATGTTGTCTCTTAGGACTGGCATACCAGTCTGTGTTTTTCTAGGGCATCAGTTAGTGTGTGTATTTCAAAGAGATACAACTATCTCTATGGTGTATAATATGTTGTTCCAACATGTATTATTCAATATAGTATTAGACGTGGGATAAAGGAAAGATGGATTTGAGGTGAATCACAGTTTGAAATGGGTGTAGTTGCTATGATATGGAAGAAAAAGACAATGCCTCAACCCATTGTTTGCAGAACACAGTACCTTGGATAGACATTATGTCTGTAGTGGGTGTCCTCTGTCACTTTTGACCGGCAAAAACCTGGATTGGGTCAAATATACAAGCCTTTAAATTGCTGCCTGTATGAACCAATTTGAAAAGCTGCTCCATATGATCCAATCAACAGGTAATCCGATGCAGTGGTTAAGGGAGATAAGAGGAAGAGAGAGAAAGATTATGTTATTATTACTAATTTATTACAATGTATATGGTTCTATGCAGTTGCAACATTAATGCTCTGGCAATATTTACCCAATGTTTGTTATGCCAATAACGCAATTTGAATTTCAGCGAAAGCGAGAGGTGAGAGAGGGGGTAGAGAGACAGAGGGGGTAGACGAGAGGGAGAGAGAGAGAAAGGGGTTAGAGAGAGAGAAAAAGAGAGGGAGAGAGGGAGAAAGAGGGAAAGAAAGAGAGAGTGGTGAAAGGAATGAATCCTCGTGTAGGCCTGACATGTCAAGCCACAAGTTGCCACAGAAAGTGATCCGCTTCGATCAGTTTAAGGTAAGATTTAACAAGGAGTACCATGGAAATTTGAATTCCTCAGTTGTACAACGCAAAACACTTTTCAAAACTCTGGTGCAACATTAGGTACATTAGTAACATACCGCAGCTGTGTACTGTGGAGATAAAATGTGTATGATATAAAAATACTATGGCATAGTAACTTGTTTCTTCACGCCTGGGGAAGGAACCAAAGGGAGTGACATATATAGGGAAGGTAATCAAGGAGGTGATGGAGTCCAGGTGAGCCATTATGCGCGTAACGCTGGAGACAGGTGTGCGCCCTAACGAGCAGCCTGGTGACCTAGAGGCCGGAGAGGGAGCACACTTGACAGTAGCTGTATATCATACTGTATCCTTCATGAAGGTTAGCATAGGATTTTCCTGTGTTCCATTTCAATGAGGGCGTAGATAAGCAAGCATCTTTTTCAAACTTTGTCCCACCCTACATGTGATAAACCTATAGTGTATGACCTTGTAAACATAGTGCTCATCGTACAGTGGATCTAGGAATGTTAATCTCACATTCTTAAACCGTCCATATGATATTTATATAAAATCAGACGATCATCCTTCAACTACAAAACCCATTATCACTGACTATCATGAAATAGACACAAATTACTTATTTGAAAATTTGTGACAGTCATGCAATTTTATTCTTCATAATGCATTCATGTCCAGTACACAATTTTCTTCATAACAAACTTCAATTTGTTGTGGCTAAAGTTAGCTAGGTGGCAAACAATAGCTAGACTAAAGTTTAGGGGTTAAGGTTAGGTGTTAAGGTTAGGGTTAATAAAATTGAAGTTTATTGGTCACGTACATTGTTTAGCAGATGTTATAGAGGTTGCAGCGAAATGCTTATGTTATTAGTTCCTAACAATCTAGTAAAATGTCAAACAAGTACACAAATAATCAAAATACTAAATAAAAAATAATTAAAAACTTTTTGGGACAAATTCAATTAACCCAAATATAACTGTAATCCAAATGCAATCTATACATATATACACCATATGAATGTACACAATATATTCTAAGAATGACATGTACAACAGTAGATTATATTATAGTGAGCTATGTCAGGAATCGAATATATAAATAAATATGCGGTGTGTATAGACAGACAACTAAATTGCAATGTGCAGTAGAATAAATAATGGAATGAACTATAATGAGAATACAGTATTTAAATACACAATACAAAACCCCATGGCAAAATGGATAGAATTGCAACAATTTTACTTCCTGAACAGAGTCCAGAATATATACAGTATATGTATGTGAATGGTGTGTATAGACGGTATAGACAGTATGTGAATAGAAAGGTGTATACAGCCGTAGTTATATAGGATGAGCCTTGACTAGAATACAATATATACATATGAAGTGGACAGCAGTAGTTATATAGGATGAGCCTTGACTAGAATACAATATATACATATGAAGTGGACAGCAGTAGTTATATAGGATGAGCCTTGACTAGAATACAATATATACATATGAAGTGGACAGCAGTAGTTATATAGATGAGCCTTGACTAGAATACAATATATACATATGAAGTGGACAGCAGTAGTTATATAGGATGAGCCTTAACTATAATACAATATATACATATGAAGTGGACAGCAGTAGTTATATAGGATGAGCCTTGACTAGAATACAATATATACATATGAAGTGGACAGCAGTAGTTATATAGGATGAGCCTTGACTAGAATACAATATATACATATGAAGTGGACAGCAGTAGTTATATAGGATGAGCCTTGACTAGAATACAATATATACATATGAAGTGGACAGCAGTAGTTATATAGGATGAGCCTTGACTAGAATACAATATATACATATGAAGTGGACAGCAGTAGTTATATAGGATGAGCCTTGACTAGAATACAATATATACATATGAAGTGGACAGCAGTAGTTATATAGGATGAGCCTTGACTAGAATACAATATATACATATGAAGTGGACAGCAGTAGTTATATAGGATGAGCCTTGACTAGAATACAATATATACATATGAAGTGGACAGCAGTAGTTATATAGGATGAGCCTTGACTAGAATACAGTCATATGAAGTGGGTAAAACAGTGCGTAAACATTATTCAAGTGACCAGTATCCATTGACTCGATGTACATAGGGCAGCAGTCTCTAAGGCTCAGGGCAGGGTACTGGGCAGAAATTGGCTAGTGATGACTCTTTAACAGTCTGATTGCCTGGAGATAGAAGCTGTTTATCAGTCTCTCGGCCCCAGCTTTGATGCACCTGTACAGTCTCCGCATTCTAGATTTTAGCGGGGTGAACAGTCCGGGCTCGGGTGGCTGAGGTCCTTGATGATGTTGTTGACCTTCCCGTGACACGGAGTGCTGTAGATGGAGGGCAGGCAGTGTGTCCCCGATGCTGTGTTGGGCTGACTGCACCACCCTCTGGAGAGCCCTAGGTTGGCAAAAACACATTTCTTGAGCCACCTGAAGTTACCAAGGCACTGCTGTACCTTCTTCACCACGCTGTCGGTGTGCAGGGACTATTTCAGGTCCTCAGTGACGTGCGTGAGGGTAAGGTAACATGCTAACTAAGTAGTTAAAGGGTTACGGTTAGGGTTAGGTAACATGCTAGCTAAGTAGTTGCAAAGTTGATAATTAGCTAAAATGCTAAAGTTGTCCATCATGTGTTGTGTTGTTGTGTTGCACCAAGTTGTTGCCATGTTGTGTTGCTACCATGCTGTGTTGTCAGGTGTTGCTGCCATGCTATGTTGGTGTCTTAGGTCTCTCTTTATGTAGTGATTTGTTGTCGGATCTAGAAGCACAAGCATTTCGCTACACTCGCAATAACATCTGCTAACCATGTGTATGTGACCAATAACATCTGCTAACCATGTGTATGTGACCAATAACATCTGCTAACCATGTGTATGTGACCAATAACATCTGCTAACCATGTGTATGTGACCAATAACATCTGCTAACCATGTGTATGTGACCAATAACATCTGCTAACCATGTGTATGTGACCAATAACATCTGCTTACCATGTGTATGTGACCAATACAATTGGATTTGATTTGATTGGTTGGCTCTCTTGTTGTGATGTGTTTTGTCCTATATTTTTATTTTTAGTTCCAGCCCCTGTCCCCGCAGGAGGCTTTTTGCCATTTGGTAGGCAGTCATTGTAAATAAGAAGTTGCACTTAACTGACTTGCCTAGTTAAATAAAGGTTAAATTAAAAAAAATGAAAAAATGTGATTCGAACAAGCAACGCATGGGTTGCTAGAACTTGGAGTTGTACGCCCACCCATCTTCCTTCACCTGTGATAGAAATGCAATGTACACAAAATCGTGTGGTGGACACTAATTTTGTCGGTCACCTATTCCACATAAGTCATTTATTTGTGTCTATTTAACAATAATTGGTGAAAGTGGGTTGAACGACATTAAGTTGTGTAGCCTACAGGGACATTCAAATAATGGTGTGCAATTACTACAGTACAGTTTTTAAACAATTGATTATACAAAAAAAATATGCAGAGAAAGGGCCACAACACAGTATGGTTTCAAACTTTCAAAGCTGCTCTCTTTATATCTCAGCAGCTTAGTGAAGTTGAACTCTTGGCTAAGACACGGTGTGAGTATGGTGCGAAAGGCCAAAGCTGTCGATTGCCATGACAGTACTCCATCTAAAGCCTCTAATTTATGATTTTCTGTTGCATCAATTAGCACTGCGGGCCGAGCCTGCCGAGGCCTACAGGTGGCCGGGATTTTGCTGAGAAGACACTCTGTTAATAACTCGCTTTGGCTACCGTTCCAAAGGACATAAACACTTCTGTGTGGGTATGTATAGAACATATAGAACATATAGAACTGTTCTATATAGAACTGTTGGTGAGAGAAATGAAAGGTGGAGGACCGCTTGCTGTTGACCTCGGGTCAATTTCTGTACGTTGTGAGCCAATTGGGGTTTTGGTCATCTTAGGTCAGTATTATGTCTTATTTCAGTTATTCACTGCATCTATTTTCTACAAATGACAGATTATGTGGCATAATATTTGGTGGTCATAGCAAAGTAAGCCATTTAATGTAGGAGTGTAGTTATAGGAGACTTGTTATGTGCTATTTAGTTAAAGGAGACTAGTCATTTGGAATTTTGTTAAAGGGGTGTAGTTATTTCATATTTAGTTAAAGGAGACTAATTGTTGTGTCCAAACTCACTAATGCTCTTGTGGCTGAATGGAAGCAAAGTTCCAAAATCTAGTGGAAAGGCTTCCCAGAAGCGTGGAGGCTGTTATAACAGCAAAGGTGGGACAAACTCCATTTTAATGCCCATGATTTTGGAATGAGATGTTCGATGAGCAGGTGCCCAGATACTTTTGGTCATATAGTTTACCTTCCCATTGTGCGAATGTGTGTGTTTGACAAAAGCCAATGCACTCGAAGAAACAGCATTCTCTCCCAACTCACCTTCCATTTTCTCTTCAATCTTAAAAACATACACTACCAGTCAAAGGTTTTAGAAAACCTACGCACTGAACGGTTTTTCTTTATTTTGTACTATTTTCTACATTGTAGAATAATAGTGAAGACATCAAAACTATGAAATAACACATACGGCATCATGTAGTAAACAAAAAAGTGTTAAACACATCTAAATATATTTGAGATTTGAGATTCTTCAAAGTAGCCACCCTTTGCCTTGATGACAGCTTTGCACACTCTTGAGATTCTCTTAACCAGTTTCATTAGGTAGTCAACTGGAATGCATTTTAATAAACAGCTGTGCCTTGTCAAAAGTTAATTCATGGAATTTCTTTCCTTCTTATTAATGCATTTGAGCCAATCATTTGTGTTGTGACAAGGTAGGTGTGGTATACAGAAGATGGCCCTATTTGGTAAAAGACTAAGCCCATATTATGGCAAGAACAGCTCAAATAAGCAAAGAGAAACAACAGTCCATCATTACTTTAAGACATGAAGGTCAGTCAATATGGAAAATTTGCAGTTGCAAAAACCATCAAGCTCTATGATGAAACTGGTTCTCGTGAGGACCGCCACAGGAATGGAAGACCCAGAGTTAACTCTGCTGCAGAGGATACATTCATTAGAGTTTCCAGAGTTCAAGTAACAGACACATCTCAACATCAACTGTTCAGAGGAGACTGTGTGAATCAGGCCTTCATGGTCTGATTTACACAGACTGGCTTGGGCCAAGAAGCACAAGCAATGGACATTAGACTGGTGGAAATTTGTCTTTTGGTCTGGAGTCCAAATTGGAGATTTTTCTTCCAAGCGCAGTGTCTTTGTGAGATGCAGTGTGGATGAACGGATGTTCTCTGCGTGTGTATTTCCCACTGTAAAGCATGTAGGAGGTGGTATAGTGTGGGGGTGCTTTGCAGGTGACACGGCCTGTGATTTATTTAGAATTCAAGGCACACTTAACCAGCATGGCTACCACAGCATTCTGCAGCAATACACCATCCCATCTGGTTTGGGCTTAGAGGGACTATCATTTGTTTTTCAACAGGACAATGACCCAACACACCTCTAGGCTGTGTAAGGGCTATTTAAACAAGAAGGAGAGTGATGGCATCTGGTAGGACAAGGGGCGGCGGACTACGTATTTTTGTAAATAACAGCTAGTGAACGATATCTAAGGAAGTCTTGAGCTATCGCTCGCCTGAGGAGGAGTATCTCATGATAAGCTGTAGACCACACTATCTACCTAGAGAGTTTTCACATGTATTTTTCATAGCTGTTTAGATACCACCACAGACTGAGGCTGGCACTAAGATAGCATTGAATGAGCTGTGTTCCGTCATTAGCAAACAAGAAAACGCTCACCCAGAGTTGGTGCTCCTAGTAGCCGTAGACTGTAATGCAGAGAAACTTAAATCCGTTTTACCAAATTTCTATCAGCTTGTTACATGTGCAACCAGAGGGCAAAAAACTCTGGACCACCTCTACTCCACACACAGAGACGCATACAAAGCTCTCCCTCGCCCTCCATATGGCAAATCTGATAATTCTATCCTCCTGATTCCTGCTTACAAGCAAAAATTAAAGCAGGAAGCACCACTGACGAGATCAATAAAAAAGTGGTCAGATGAAGCAGATGCTAAGCTACAGGACTGTTATGCTAGCACAGACTGGAAAATGTTCCGGGATTCCTCTGATGGCATTGAGGAGTACACCATAACAGTCATAGGCTTCATCAATAAGTGCATTGATGACGTTGTCCCCACAGCAACCGTACGTACATACCCCAACCAGAAGCCATGAATTACAGGCAACATCCGCACTGGGCTAAAGGTAGAGCTGCCGCTTTCAAGGAGCGGAACTCTAACCCGGAAGCTTATAAGAAATCCCGCTATGCCCTCCGACGAACCATCAAACCGGCAAAGCTTTAATACGCGTCTAAGATCGAATCGTACTACACCGGCTCGGATGCTCGTCGGATGTAGTAGGGCTTGCAAACCATTACAGACTACAAAGGGAAGCACAGCCGTGAGCTGCCCAGTGACACGGGCCTACCAGACGAGCTAAACTACTTCTATGCTCGCTTTGAGGCAAATAACACTGAAACATGCATCAGAGCACCAGCTGTTCTGGAAGACTGTGTGATCACACTCTCCGCAAGGCCGCCGGGCCAGACGGATTACCAGGACGTGTACCGCGAGCATGCACTGACCAACAAGTGTTTTCACTGACATTTTCAACCTCTCCCTGTCCAAGTCTGTAATACCAACATGTTTTAACCTTTCTAGGACACACGTTCCGCTAGCGGAACCCCCCCACAACGTTCCGCTGAAAAGGCAGCGAGGGAAATTCAAAAATATTTTTTTGAAATATGTAACTTTCACACAATAACAAGTCCAATACAGCAAATGAAAGATAAACATCTTGTTAATCTACCCATCGTGTCCGATTTAAAAAATGCTTTACAGCGAAAACACAACATATGATTATGTTAGATCCCCGCCAAGTCCAAAAAACACACAGCCATTTTCCCAGCCAAAGATAGGAGTCACAAAATGCAGAAATAGAGATAAAATGAATCACTAACCTTTGATGATCTTCATCAGATGACAATCATAGGACATCATGTTACACAATACATGTATGTTTTGTTCGATAATGTGCATATTTATATCAAAGATATCAGTTTACATTGGCGCCATGTTCAGAAATGCCTCCAAAATATCCGGAGAAATTGCAGAGAACCCCATCAAATAACGAGAAATACTAATCATAAACTTTGAAGAAAGATACATGTTTTACAGAGAATTAAAGATACACTTGTTCTTAATGCAACCGCTGTGTCAGATTTCAAAAAAACTTTACGGAAAAAGCACACCATGCAATAATCTGAGACGGCGCTCAGATAAAACAACATTTCTCCGCCATGTTGGAGTCAACAGAAATGCGAAATTACATCATAAATAGTCCCTTACCTTTGATGATCTTCATCAGAATGCATTCCCAGAAATCCTAGTTCCACAATAAATTGTTGTTTTGTTCGATAATGTCCGGTAATTATGTCCAAGTAGCTACTTTTGCTAGCACGTTTAGTAAACATATCCAAACGCTCGCGGCGGTCCAGGCGAACTCTGACAAAAATTTAAAAAAGTTATATAACAGGTAGAATAAACTGGTCAAACTAAGTAGAGAATCAATCTTCAGGATGTTGTTATCATATATATCCAATAACGTTCCAACCGGAGCATTCCTTCATGTCTGTAGAAGTTATGGAACGCAAGGCGATATCATGAGGAATGCGCATGACCAGGAACTGTCAATTTTCCAGACCACTGACTCATTCCCCTCTCATCCGGCCCCACAACACAGTGTAAGCTTCATTCGATGTTCTACAGACTGTTGACATCTAGTGGAAGGCGTAGGAAGTGCAACCAGATCCATATCTTACAGGGATTTGAACAGGCGATGAGTTGAATATCGACCAGCCTCAGAATTTCCACTTCCTGTTTGGAAGTTTGCCTGCCATATGAGTTCTGTTATACTCACAGACATAATTCAAACAGTTTTAGAAACATCAGAGTGGTGTCTATCCAATAGTAATAATATGCATATATTAGCATCTGGGACAGAGTAGGAGGCAGTTCAATTTGGGCACGCTATTCATCCAAAGTGAAAATGCTGCCCCCTATCCCTAAAAAATAAAGCAGACTACCATAGTGCCTGTGCCCAAGAACACTAAGGTAACCTGCCTAAATGACCACCGACCCGTAGCACTCACGTCTGTAGCCATGAAGTGCTTTGAAAGACTGGTCATGGCTCTCATTAACACCATTATCCCAGAAACCCTAGACCCACTCCAATTTGCATACCGCCCCAACAGATCCACAGATGATGCAATCTCTATCGCACTCGAAACAGCCCTTTCCCACCTGGACAAAAGGAACACCTATGTGAGAATGTTACTCATTGACTACTGCTCAGCGTTCAACACCATAGTGCCCTCAAAGCTCATCAATAAGCTAACAACCCTGGGACTTAACTTCTTCTGGCTGCAAGCCCGAAGCCGGGCACAATATGACAACAGCCACTTCAAGTGCAGGGTGCGAAATTCAATATATATTTTTTTGAAATATTTAACTTTCACACATTAACAAGTCATATACAGCATATGAAAGATAAACATCTTGTGAATCCAGCCAACATGTCCGATTTTTTAAATGTTTTACAGCGAAAACACCACATATATTTATGTTAGCTCACCACCAAATACAAAAAAGTACAGACATTTTTCACAGCACAGGTAGCATGCACAAAGCCAACCTAACTAACCAAGAACCAACCAAACTAACCAAGAAACAACTTCATCAGATGACAGTTATAACATGTTATACAATAAATCAATCAATCAATCAAGTTTATTTTATATAGCCCTTCGTACATCAGCTAATATCTCGAAGTGCTGTACAGAAACCCAGCCTAAAACCCCAAACAGCAAGCAATGCAGGTGTAGAAGCATGGTGGCTAGGAAAAACTCCCTAGAAAGGAAAAAACCTAGGAAGAAACCTAGAGAGGAACCAGGCTATGAGGGGTGGCCAGTCCTCTTCTGGCTGTGCCGGGTGGAGATTATAACAGAACTATGCCAAGATGTTCAAAATGTTCATAAGTGACAAGCATGGTAAAATAATAATCATGAATAATTTTCAGTTGGCTTTTCATAGCCGATCATTAAGAGTTGAAAACAGCAGGTCTGGGACAGGTAGCGGTTCCATAACCGCAGGCAGAAGAGTTGAAACTGGAATAGCAGCAAGGCCAGGTGGACTGGGGACAGCAAGGAGTCATCATGCACGGTAGTCCTGACGTATGGTCCTAGGGCTCAGGTCCTCCGAGAGAGAGAAAGAAAGAGAGAAGGAGAAAATTAGAGAGAGCCAAGATTTTCAAAATGTTCATAAATGACAAGCATGGTCAGATAATAATCAGGAAAATAAATGCCAGTTGGCTTTTCATAGCCGATCATTAAGAGTTGAAAACAGCAGGTCTGGGACAGGTAGGGGTTCCGTAACCGCAGGCAGAACAGTTGAAACTGGAATAGCAGCAAGGCCAGGCAGACTGGGGACAGCAAGGAGTCATCATGCCCGGTAGTCCTGACGTATGGTCCTAGGGCTCAGGTCCTCCGAGAGAGAGAAAGAAAAAGAGAAGGAGAGAATTAGAGAGAGCCAAGATTTTCAAAATGTTCATAAATGACAAGCATGGTCAAATAATAATCAGGAATAAAAGTCAGTTGGCTTTTCATAGCCAATCATTAAGAGTTGAAAGCAGCAGGTCTGGGACAGGTAGGGGTTCCATAACCGCAGGCAGAGCAGTTGAAACTGGAACAGCAGCAAGGCCAGGTGGACTGGGGACAGCAAGGAGTCATCATGCCCGGTTTGCCGTGACGTATGGTCCTAGGGCTCAGGTTCTCAGAGAGAGAGAAAGAAAGAGAGAAGGAGAGAATTAGAGAGAGCATACTTAAATTCACACAGGACACTGGATAAGACAGGAGAAGTACTCCAGGTATAACCAACTGACCCTAGCCCACCGACACATAAACTACTGCAGCATAAATACTGGAGGCTGAGACAGGAGCGGTCAGGAGACACTGTGGCCCCATCCGAAGAGTAGTTTATAAATCTGTTTTGTTTTAAAAATTTGCATATTTGAGGTATAAATCAGTTTTACATTGCAGCTACCATCACAGCTACCGGCACAAATAGGACCGAAGCAGCCAGAGTAATTACAGACACCAACGTTAAATACCTAAATACTCATCATAAAACATTTCTGAAAAATCGATGGTGTACAGCAAATTAAAGACAAACATCTTGTGAATCCAGCCAATATTTCCGATTTTTTTAAGTGTTTTACAGCGAAAACACAATATAGCATTATATTAGCTTACTACAATAGCCTACCACACTACCGCATTCATTCATCAAGGCACGTTAGCGATAGCAATAGGCTCGTTAGCGATAGCGAATAAACCAGCAAAAGATATATAATTTTTGACTAACCTTGATAAGCTTCATCAGATGACAGTCCTATAACATCAGGTTATACATACACTTATGTTTTGTTCGAAAATATGCATATTTAGAGCTGAAATCAGTGGTTATACATTGTGCTAACGTAGCATCTTTTTCCCAGAATGTGCGGATATTTTTATGACACTCAAACTATTCTGACCAAATAACTATACATAAACGTTACAAAAAAATACATGTTGTATAGGAAATGAAAGATACACTAGTTCTTAATGCCATCGCCGTGTTAGAATTCTAAAAATAACTTCATTACGACATCCAGCTTAGTTATAGCGAGAGAGTGCCCAAACTCTGGGCGCAAACTACTAGTACAACATGTTCGACAGATATATGAAATAGCATCATAAAATGGGTCCTACTTTTGACGATCTTTCATCAGAATGTTGTACAAGGGGTCCTTTGTCCAGAACAATCGTTGTCTGGATTTAGAATGTCCTCTTCTCCAGTCAATTAGCACGGAAAGCTAGCAAAGTGGCGCGAAGCTCTCCTTCCTGAACAAACGCGGACAAAGCAACACGCCTAACGTCCCGAAAAAAATGCAATAATCTAATAAAACTATATTGAAAAAACATACTTTACGATGATATTGTCACATGTATCAAATAAAATCAAAGCCGGAGATATTATTCCTCCATAACGACAGCTGTACAGAAGGCAAAACCAGGTCCCTTCACGCGCTCTCCAGAAAACAGGAAACTGGTGACATGTCATACAAAGAGCTTTTGTTCGACCCCAGATCAAGTTATACACTCTATTTCTTCTCTCACTGCCTGTCGACATCTAGTGGAAGACGTATGAAGTGCATGTATACTGATATATATCAAGGACATTTGTAGGCAGGCCCTAAAACAGAGCATCAGATTTTCCACTTCCTGTCAGGAAGTTTGCTGCAAAATGAGTTCTGTTTTACTCACAGATATAATTCAAACGGTTTTAGAAACTAGAGAGTGTTTTCTATCCAATAGTAATAATATGCATATTGTACGAGCAAGAATTGAGTACGAGGCCGTTTGAAATGGGCACCTTTTATCCGGCTACTCAATACTGCCCCTGCAGCCCAAACAGGTTAACACCTCCCTCTGCAACTGGATCCTGGACTTCCTGACGGGTTGCATTGAGAACTAATGTATCTTTCATTTGCTGTCCAACCTGTATTTTTTTGTCAAGTTTATGATTAGTTACTGATTAGGTTAGGTGCCTCTCCCAAGATTTCTCCCAACATTTTGTTGGCAGCTTGGCTACTATTCTCATTGTATAACCACGATTTGTGTCGCTAAATATGCACATTTTCGAACAAACTCTCTATGTATTGTGTAATATGATGTTATAGGACTGTCATCTGAAGAAGTTTGAGAAGGTTAGTGAAAAAATTTATATATTTTGCTGGTTTATTCGTTATCGCTATTGTTGGCTTGAATCAATGCTGTTGTGTGGCTGGCTATTGTAGTAAGCTAATATAATGCTATATTGTGTTTTTGCTGTAAAACACTTAAAAAATCTGAAATATTGGCTGGATTCACAAGATCTTTGTCTTTCATTTGCTGTACGCTGTGTATTTTTCATAAATGTTTTATGATGAGTATTTAGGTAATTCACGTTGGTCTCTGTAGTTATTCTAGTTGCTTTGGTGAGAGTTGTGATGGTGGCTTCAATGTAAAACTATGATTTATACCTGAAATATGCACATTTTTCTAACAAAACATATTCTATACAATAAACATGTTATCAGACTGTCATCTGATGAAGTTGTTTCTTGGTTAGTGACTATTTATATCTTTATTTGGTCTAAATTGTGATAGCTACCTATGCAGGAAAAAAATGGTGGGAAAAAAAAGATGTGTCTTTTGCTATCGTGGTTAGCTAATAGAAATACATATTGTGTCTTCCCTTTAAAACATTTTAAAAATCAGAAAGGATGGCTGGATTCACAAGATCTGTATCTTTCATCTGGTGTCTTGGACTTGTGATTTAATGATATTTAGATGCAAGTATTTACTTGTGACGCTATGCTAGGCTATGCTAGTCAGCTTTTTTACTGATGGGGGTGCTCCCGGATCCGGGATTGTGATGAAGTAGAAGTTAACTGAGATTCAGAGGCAATTACAGAAAAACATTCGAGACCTTCAGCAGAAACAACAGCAGAAACAAACACCCATCTTGGGTGGGGGTGTTCGTACAGCAAAAGAACCAACATACTTACAGTAACCTCTCAGCATAGAAGTCAAAGAGAGTAGAGGGCTAGTTGGCTTGAAGCAACTGGATGGTCTCGATGTACACTAACCTTATAATTTAAACCCACTCTAAGAGATACAGTGGGGCAAAAGAGTATTTAGTCAGCCACCAATTGTGCAAGTTCTCCCACTTAAAAAGATGAGAGAGGCCTGTAATTTTCATCATAGGTACACTTCAACCATGACAGACAAAATGAGGGAAAAAAATCCAGAAAATCACATTGTAGGATTTTTTATGAATTTATTTGCAAATTATGGTGGAAAATAAGTATTTGGTCACCTACAAACCAGCAAGATTTCTGGCTCTCACAGACCTGTAACTTCTTCTTTACGAGGCTCCTCTGTTCTCCACTCGTTACCTGCACCAGGCTGGGAAGACTGAATCTGCAATAGGTAAGCAGCTTGGTTTGAAGAAATCAACTGTGGGAGCAATAATTAGGAAATGGAAGACATACAAGAGCACTGATAATCTCCCTCGATCTGGGGCTCCACGCAAGATCTCACCCCGTGGGGTCAAAATGATCACAAGAACGGTGAGCAAAAATCCCAGAACCACAAGGGGGGACCGAGTGAATGACCTGCAGAGAGCTGGGACCAAAGTAACAAAGCCTACCATCAGTAACACACTACGCCGCCAGGGACTCAAATCCTGCAGTGCCAGACGTGTCCCCCTGCTTAAGCCAGTACATGTCCAGGCCCGTCTGAAGTTTGCTAGAGAGCATTTGGATGATCCAGAAGAAGATTGGGAGAATGTCATATGGTCAGATGAAACCAAAATATAACTTTTTGGTAAAAACTCAACTCGTCGTGTTTGGAGGACAAAGAATGCTGAGTTGCATCCAAAGAACACCATACCTACTGTGAAGCATGGGGGTGGAAACATCATGCTTTGGGGCTGTTTTTCTGCAAAGGGACCAGGACGACTGATCCGTGTAAAGGACAAAATGAATGGGGCCATGTATCGTGAGATTGAGTGAAAACCTCCTTCCATCAGCAAGGGCATTGAAGATGAAACATGGCTGTGTCTTTCAGCATGACAATGATCCCAAACACACCGCCCGGGCAACGAAGGAGTGGCTTCGTAAGATGCATTTCAAGGTCCTGGAGTGGCCTAGCCAGTCTCCAGATCTCAACCCCATAGAAAATCTTTGGAGGGAGTTGAAAGTCCTTGTTGCCCAGCAACAGCCCCAAAACATCACTGCTCTAGAAGAGATCTGCATGGAGTAATGGGCCAAAATACCAGCAACATTGTGTGAAAACCTTGTGAAGACTTACAGAAAACGTTTGACCTCTGTCATTGCCAACAAAGGGTAAATAACAAAGTATTGAGATGAACTTTTGTTATTGACCAAATACTTATTTTCCACCATAATTTGCAAAGAAATTCATAAAAAATCCTACAATGTGATTTTCTGGATTTTCTTTTCTCATTTTGTCTGTCATAGTTGAAGTGTACCTATGATGAAAATTACAGGCCTCTCTCATCTTTTTAAGTGGGAGACCTTGCACAATTGGTGGCTGACTAAATACTTTTTTGCCCCACTGTATATGACGAAAGTGGTGCTATAACAACATCAACTTGTAACTTGAAAGTTCCGGACTTGAATGAGTCCAGAATAGACTTGTTTCAGTGTAGACACACACACCACGTCACACCACACATGGCCAAGCTGAGTCATCCAATCAGGCTGCTGTCCTCATAGCACCTCAGTTTCACGCTATGAGTAGTTAATGTCTTTTTGCTTGGCAGTACAGGTCTCACATGGACAAGGCTGCTGTCCTCATATCACCTCAGTTCCCACTGAATCCACACTTACTGAAAGTTTAATGTCCAAGAAATATTAACAGCTGCCATGGTTGAGCCCCAAGCGATGGAGTCAAAATGCTAAATACCAAAGAAGCACAGTCCTAATGATCCATTAGGGATAATATCGATCGGGTCTGTGCAAAAACAGACCCTGACCTTCAAAATGGTATATCATACACTGTTGTTGGAGAAGACATGGGAAACTTACTGCTTTGGTAGATAATGAACTTTAAACCCAAGTAGGAGAAAAATGCCCTTGAAAGATTTTGCTGAGATTTTCGTACTTACTAGAGCTCTTCCTTGTTTATGCCCATTCTGCAGCGTTCACACTCTCAAAAGCTTTAGGCCTAACCATCGTTTTAAGAATTCACATGCAAACGGATGTGAGTCGCAATGGCATTGTCCTCCGGAAAGTAGTCTCTCTACTTAAGGCATGGACACACCGGTAGTGTAATGAACACGATGGGAGACAGAGAGCTGGTTTCAAGCGCAGGGCGCAGCAGGTATTTATTTGTAAAGGACCACAGGAGGAGGCAGGTATTGTAGCTGGGTCCAGGGGCAGGCAGAAGGTCATACACAGGGGGTCCAAAAGGTAACAGTACAGGCAGGGAAAATGTTAGTAGCGTCGTCCGGAAGATCAGGCAATAGGTTGATTACAGGAAATCCGATAGGCTAAAGTACAGGCAGGAAATATGCAAAAGGCATCGTTAGTGAGGCAGGCAAAAACTATCATACACAGGAGGATTCAATTACGGGAAACACAGAGCTCCGAATAGACGTGTGTGACAAAACAAACAATACCTCACAATGATGGGGTGCAAAGAACTGAATTAAATAGTGTGTGATAATGACATACAGGTGTGTGAACAGGTGATCAGAATTCAGGTGATTGGGATCTGGAGAGTGAGTTGCGTTCAGGGGATCTAGGTGTTTGAGAGTGTGAGTTGGAAGCAGACGTTACAGGTAGCGTTTGCCGGTCGAGAGTACTTAGTACCTCTGAACAGAATGCCCAAACTTATTTGCAAACCGAGTGCAAACCGATTCTACATGTGCAATCGCAAGAAAATATCATCAGATGTCCAGCAGTCCTGTATTGAACTCTGAAAGCTATCATCAAATCCTACAGCTATGTTTTTTTTGTATGAACACTGTCAATCAATTTTGCCTATGCCATGGTATTCACTGTTAGACTGGTAGCTACCTTCAGCAGAGTCAACATTTTTGTTCATTCTATCTTTGACTTACATTAGCTAACGTAAGCTAGCTAACGTTAGCAAATACGAGTAGCTCAATCTGGTAGCCATCTATTCCACCCTTGTCTGGAAAACACTCTGTTCTTAAACATTGAATCGTCGATATAGCTAACTCACTCTAAATCGTCTATGGTTGGTTAGTTGGTCCTCAGTCGGTCTCAGCTGGCTAGCGAATCTTGCTACCAATTTAGTGACACTAGTTAGCTAACAGCAAGCTGACAATATTGAAATGTCCATGTTAGGTGTGCTAAGCTATTCAGTCTAATAGAGATCAATAAAATGGCACCAACATGGGCTTCCAACCCCTGTTGGCCAACATATGTAAAAGCTGACACCTAAGATAGCTCAATTTACAGTAATCATGGTATAAACATGAATTGTGTAGTGTTTGTATGGTTTGTTATGAAGTTACAGGTGGTTAGAGGTAGCATGAGGACCACAGAGAATTAGGACCACACAGTACCTTCCAGACCATGTAATCAATTTAGTCTACCCCTCTTCTCTTTTTATCTTTTCTCCATGTAAAAATCTGGTTATCTGAAGTCATTTCAAAGTACCCTGCAGAAAATTACCCTAAAGCTGGGGTGTTTTGGGTACACAAGCATGAAGGAGCGGATACAGCTTGCTGTTATGGAGCACAACAATATTGTGTGACAGAAACCAGCAAGGGACACTGAAAGGTATAAAATCAAGACTACAACAGTAATGTCACAACCACTTAATTCTTCTCTCTGCAGATTCTGAAAACCCAATACAAAGACGCGTCTACAAAAATCCACCATTGACAAGAATGATCTGTCAAATTCAATAGGCTGGGGAGGTTTACAGACAGTACTTTCAGATAATGAAGGGGGGGTTGGTAGTGCAGGGTTGTGCTTACAGTAAATGTATTGTTCTGTATGAGAGCGATTGAGAGGTGCCATTTATCCTAAATCTCCCATACAACAATTCATACTGTGTAAAAACTGCCCTCCTAAGACTTTTCATACCTTTAGCCCCACAGGATGTACACTTTGTTGACTGATATTTCCTCTCAAAAGCAGCTCCCTTTGTCTGTCAATGCTAGCCCGGTCCCAATCGTTTAACACATTTGCCAACAAAGGCATGTTGCCCTACATCCCTTCCACAAAAAGTGTCAAATGCTAACACCACAACCATGTCTTTCCAGGAGCGTGCAGTACCAGAAAATCTTCTGCAAGAGGACCAAACAGTTGGTGGACTTTCGGCAGAGTCTTATCCAACTGGCCGTTCACCGCAGACAGGACAAGACCATTCGCCATAAGCACAAAGAGTTTCAGCTTCCCCAGCCCAACATGCCGAACACCATTTCCAGTGTTCCGAAGCCAGATCAAGGACTATGGCTGTGTTTACACAGGCAGTCCAAATCAGATCTTTTTATCACTAAATGTTTTTTTGACCTATCAAACCAGTTCTGTAAAAGATCTGATGTGATTAAAACCAATTAGCCGAAAAAACATATGAATAGGGCTGCCTGTGTAAAAGCAGCCAGTGTGGCTCAGAATAAGACCATGTAGAACAGGGGTCTCCAACCCTCTTCCTGGAGAGCTGCCCTCCTGTAGGTTTTCTCTCCAACCCTTTTCCTGGAGAGCTGCCCTCCTGTAGGTTTTCTCTCCAACCCTTTTCCTGGAGAGCTGCCCTCCTGTAGGTTTTCGCTCCAACCCTTTTCCTGGAGAGCTGCCCTCCTGTAGGTTTTCGCTCCAACCACAGTTGTAACTAACCCAGTTGTAACTAACTTGGTTCACCTTATCAAGAAGCTAATTATTAGATTAGGATTGGTAGATTAGGGTTGGAGTAAAAACCTACTGGACGGTAGCTCTCCTGGAACAGGGTTGGAGAGCCCTAATGTAGAACCACCAGAAAATAAATATGGATATTTTCTATCAGTCTTCAAAATTAGTCTGCCCTTATGGATTCACATAAAATATTTATATGATATGTACAGGGCTCTTTAGCATCAAACAAATGCTAGAGATTCATATATCCAAAGAGTGTTTGTTTATATGTCAACATCTAAAATACAGGGGAGTGTATGAGTTAGTATTTAATACTGTTAGGTTCTTATTTGTCAGGGTAAATAACTCGCAGACACTATATAAGCTTTAACCAAGTTTAATTCTTCCCAACGGTTCTGTACAGCTGTAATTCAGACAGCAAAACATTTCTCACAATCACAGTTATATACATCCCACTTAAGACACTCCTCCTTCTCTCCAATCCTTACATTTTATGGTTCAACAGGAAAAGGGTAACAGGATACCAAACCCTTTTTACTCCCTTAAGGGAATCTGTCCTCACCTCCTGACCTCAACCCCTCCTTCACCTAATCCACAGGTGTTCATCTGTCTTCCCTATCTCAAAACGTTGCTCTCCTATCGTCCACCCAACACATTCCAAAGCCTTCTGTCTTTCATCAGAGAACCCTTAACTTCTGACATAAAACCCATTCTCTTTTACTCCTCTGATTCTATGCTTCTTTCCTATAATTTATTTAATATCTCAATGTTCAAAGTTTAGCCGATTCCAACAATACTAACTCAAGACAACTGGGTATTCAACAAGAATGTTACATGGTAAAAGTGACATACAAAACAAAGTGTATGAACATTGTAGTACAGTTCAGTGTGTCCGAGGGTATCTCAGGTGCAGAGACACACAAGTGCAGAGAACTGTAATTACAGATTGTTACACCAGATAATGTGGTTTACCCAAAGATTTTTGCTGACATCTTGTCTATTTCAAGTTTTCTCTCATTGATCGAGACAGGTGGGTGTCCACCCCAAAGTACTGCATGTCATGATGACAGAGATCTGTCTCGATGAGAGACTTGAAAAAGATAAGATGGCAGCATACACCTTGTTGGATTACTTCATGGAGTAATTATTTAATTTCATTTTAATAACAGAGGATTTTCTAAATTCAAACTGACCTCCTGCTACTGGACACAGACATTGTATGAGACTACTGTTCCCCCGAATTGAGGACGAAAACAGCATCGAAGGTTGGTCAAAAATTCTCTGTGCTACAAACAAACCATACCTATTGTAACGTTCGTCAAAGTCGTTCTCCTCCTCTGACGAGGAGGAGCGAAGGATCGGACCAACATGCAGCTGGTGATGAATACATGATAGATTTATTTTAAACAACTCACGCCCTGACCATACTAAACAAATACAAAAACAAGGAAAACAGGTCAGGAACGTGACAGAACCCCCCCCCCCCCTCAAGGTGCGAACTCCGGGCGCACCACCTAAAGTCTAGGGGAGGGTCTGGGTGGGCATCTGTCCACGGTGGAAGCTCTGGCTCAGGACGTGGTCCCCACCCCACCATAGTCAATCCCCGCTTTCGTAACCTCCTCCTAATGACCACCCTCCAAATTAACCCCACTGGATTAAGGGGCAGCACCGGACTAGGGGGGAATACCGGAATGAGGGGCAATACCGGAATGAGGGGCAACACCGGACTGAGGGGCAACACCGGACTGAGGGGCAGCTCCGGACTGAGGTGCATCTCCGGACTGGCTGACGGCTCTGGCTGCTCATGGCTGGCTGACGGCTCTGGCTGCTCATGGCTGGCGGAAGGCTCTGGCTGCTCCTGTCTGGCGGAAGGCTCTGGCTGCTCCTGTCTGGCGGAAGGCTCTGGCTGCTTCTGTCAGGCGGAAGGCTCTAGCGGCTCCTGTCTGGCGGACGGCTCTAGCGGCTCCTGTCTGGCAGATGGCTTTGAAGGCTCAGGACAGACGGGCGGCTTTGAAGGCTCAGGACAGACGGGCGGCTTTGAAGGATCAGGACAGACGGGCGGCTTTGAAGGCTCAGGACAGACGGGCGGCTTTGAAGGCTCAGTACAGACGGGCAGCGCAGGCGGCGCTTGGCAGACGGACAGCTCAGACGGCGTTGGGCAGACGGGCAGTTCAGGCGCCGCTGGGCAGATGGCAGACTCTGGCGCACTGTAGGCCTGGTGCGTGGGGCCGGAACTGGAGGTACCGGGCTAAGGACACGCACCTTACGGCTAGTGCGGGGAGCAGCAACAGGACGCACAGGACTCTGGAGACACACGAGGCTTGGTGCGTGGTGCCGGAACTGGTGGTACCGGGCTGGAGACACGCACCATAGGGCTAGTGCGTGGAGGAGGAACAGGGCTCTGGAGACGCACAGGAGGCTTGGTGCGTGGTGCCGGAACTGGTGGTACCGGGCTGGAGACACTCACCATAGGGCTAGTGCGTGGAGGAGGAACAGGGCTCTGGAGATGCACAGGAAGCCTGGTGCGTGCTGTTGGCACTGGTGGTACTGGGCTGGGGCGGGGAGGTGGCGCCGGATATACCGGACCGTGCAGGCGTACTGGCTCCCTTGAGCACTGAGCCTGCCCAACCTTACCTGGTTGAATGGTCCCCGTAGCCCGACCAGTGCGGGGAGGTGGAATAACCCGCACTGGGCTGTGTTGGCGAACCGGGGGCACCATGCGTAAGGCTGGTAACATGTACACCGGCCCAAGGAGACGTACTGGAGGCCATTTATGTTGAGCCGGCTTCATGGCACTTGGCTCAATGCTCAATCTAGCTCTGCCAGTGCGGGGAGGTGGAATAACCCGCACCGGGCTATGCACACGTACAGGAGATACCGTGCGCTCTACCGCATAACACGGTGTCTGCCCGTACTCTCGCTCTCCACGGTAAGATCGGGAAGTTGGCGCAGGTCTCCTACCTGACTTTGCCACACTACCCTTTAGACCCCCCCCCCCAAGGAATTTTGGGGCTTGACTCACAGGCTTCCTACCGCGTCGTCGTGCTGCCTCCATTCGCCGGTATCCCTCCTCACACTGCGCCAGAGAATCCCAGGCGGGCTCCGGCATTCTCCCTGGGTTGATCGCCCACCTGTCGATCTCCTCCCACGTAGTGTAATCCAGCTTGTGCTCCTGCTTCCGTGCTGCCTCCTCATACCGCCGCCTCTCGGCTTTAGCTGCCTCCAGCTCTTCACGAGGGCGGCGATAAGACGAACACGAAGAACACTTGATAACTACAAAACAATAAACGATGTGAACAAACCTTACCTAGAGAACATAACGCACTAACAGGAACGAACACATACACGAACGAAAACGAAACAGTCTCCCGTGTGGTGCGACATACACAGACACAGGAACAATCACCCACCAACAAACAGTGTGAACAAACTACCTTAATCTTGTCAATATAGGGGGTGCTGTTTCGCATTAGCATAATTTGCTCTACAGATTAAACTGCCTAGTACTCAATTCTTGCTCGTACAATATGCATATTATTATTATTATTGGATACAAAACACTCTCTAATTTCTATAGCCGTTGGAATTTTGTCTCTGAGTGAAACAGAACTCCTTCTACAGCACTTTTCATGACAGGGGGTCAGATTTCAGACATCTTGGCCCCTGATCTGGGGTCGGTTTAGAGGTCCCTGTAAATGCTATGGAGAAACAGACACTGCCTACGTCTTCCTTTGGATGTCAGTACGTGGTGACGCTTTGAATAGAGTCGATTGCGCAATCAGGGCCTGTATAAAAGACCAAATACCGGAAGTAGCTTCCTTTTGCTGCCTGCGCCTGACGCACGAAGGACGTCGGACTCGCCTCCTTCCAACCTGTTGTTTAGCCAGTAATATTTCTCCGGTCATGTTTTTACTCGTTATAGGTGTTAACAACATCATAAGGTAGTTAATTTGAACCGTTTTATAGCAATTTATATCCGTTTAGTGCGATTTTGAGGCATTGCTTTGTGGTGCACTTTGAAGCGCCGGGCACGTTTCGGGGTCCCGGTCGAACGTTAGTGGGCATTTCGACAGACAAGAGGACATCTTTCGACCAAAAGAAGATTAGACCCAAGAAAGGATACATTGCCCAAGATTCTGATGGAAGAACAGCTCATAGTAAGAACAATTTATGATGATAAATCGTGTTTCTGTCGAAAAATGTTAAACGCTTATGCCGCCATTTTGTTTGCTATAGCTTCGCTTGGCGCAACCTGTATTGAAAAGTAAGGATAATTTAAAAAATGTAATTCAGCGATTGTATTAAGAATTAAATTGTCTATCAATCGCTGTCCACCCTGTATTTTTTAGTCAAGTTTATGAGTATTTATGTATAAGACTAGATCACTGTCTAATATGGCGCACGACATTTTCTGACCAGCTGGGCTACTTTTCTCATTGTCTAACCATGATTTTGGTGGCTAAATATGCACATTTTCGAACAAACTCTATATGTATGTTGTAATATGATGTTACAGGAGTGTCATCTGAAGAATTCGGAGAAGGTTAGTGAAAAAATTAATACATTTTGGTGGTCATAATGCTATCGCTCTTTTTGCCGTGAATCAATGCTGGGGTAATGTTTGCACATGTGCTATGGTAATATAACGATTTATTGTGTTTTCGCTGTAAGACACTTAGAAAATCTGAAATATTGTCTGGATTCACAGGATCTGTGTCTTTCAATTAGTGTACGCTGTGTATTTTTACGAAATGTTTTATGATTAGTAATTAGGTAATACACGTTGCTCTCTGTATTTTTTCTAGTCGAGTTGTGATGGTGGGTGCAATTGTAAACTATGATTTATACCTGACATATGCACATTTTTCTAACAAAACCTATCCTATACCATAAATATGTTATCAGACTGTCATCTGATGAGGTTTTTTCTTGGTTAGTGGCTATCAATATCTTTATTTGGCCGAATTGGTGATAGCTACTGGTGTTGAGAAAAAATGGTGGACAAAGAAAAATGGTGTCTTTTGCTAATGTGGTTAGCTAATAGATTTACATATTTTGTCTTCCCTGTAAAACATTTTAAAAAATCTGAAATGGTGGCTTTATTCACAAGATCTGTATCTTTCATTAGGTGTCTTGGACTTGTGATTTAATGATATTTAGATGCTACTATTTAATTGTGACGCTATGCTAGCGATGCTAATCAGTGTGGGGGGGGGGGGGGTGCTCCCGGATCCGGGGTTGAGAGGCGTGAAAAGTTAATATGGTTCTCAATCAGAGGAAACGTAAAACACCTGCCCCTGATTGAGAACCATATCAGGCTAATAGACAATGAACCTAAACATAGAAACACATAACATAGAATGCCCACCCCAACTCACGCCCTGACCAACTAAAGACATACAAAAACAAGGAAAACAGGTCAGGAACGTGACACCTATCCTGTAACTCCTAGTAATGGATACCAACAATATTTGGTTAAATCACATTATCTTGTGTAACAATCGAAGACAACTGGTGGTCATGATGAAATTGCCATTCACATATAAATATATAGTAGGAAAATACAGTATGATCACTGTAGTAATGTTCAGGGAATACTTGTATAACTGTGGGAGGAGTGTTGTCATGATCAAACTGCCGTTCAGCCCCTCAAGAGTCCTCTCCTTGAAATCCAGCATAATGTCTAATCCCTCAAGAGTCCTCTTCTTGAAATCCAGCATAATGTCTAATCCCTCAAGAGTCCTCTTCTTGAAATGCAGCATAATGTCTAATCCCTCAAGAGTCTGCTTCTTGAAATCCAGCATAATGTCTAATCCCTCAAGAGTCCTCTTCTTGAAATCCAGCATAATGTCTAATCCCTCAAGAGTCCTCTTCTTGAAATGCAGCATAATGTCTAATCCCTCAAGAGGGATAAAGTTCACAGCATACAGTTCTGCTACAATGGCACACACAGGCAATGGAATTCTGTTTCTGTATCTAGAATCCACTCCAGGAAGGCACTCTATTGTACAGTTTGAACGACAGTGAACTGTGCCAGCATAACATCAACATGAGGGTAGACTAGTTGAACATGCGTACATGTGCACAGGCACAGAGATTAAATGTACAACAATATCTAGCCTAATAGAAATAAATATGGCATAACCCTCAACCTTTGCACAGTGACCAGACCGTACAAATTTGCCAAGGTAGGTAGGCAAACAGTATCTACCTAGAGCCATGTCTGTCAGGCATGCTTTGTAAGGCAAATATTGTTGATAGTAAAACCAGCTTCAGTTTTAGAGATTTATAAAAGTAAATGGTTCTATTATTATTTGTCCTCACTGTTTGCTAGTAAACTCAGCTAGCTAGCTAGCTTGCTGGATGTGCGATACTTGTTATTTACATCTGTTTGGAATCCTATCTTGTGAGATTGGTTATGATTTTATCCGTGGATGGATTTCAATGTCAACTCTTGTCAGTTAAGTTACATAGCTAGCTTGTAAAATTATTTACAGTTGCTGATGTTACATGTTTGTTAACAAGTTACAAATGTGACGCGTGGCATATAACAAGTTAGCAGTCGCTAGGCTAACTTTTATTTAACCTTTATTTAACTAGGCAAGTTAGTTAAAGAACAAATTATTATTTACAATGACGGCCTATCTAGCTAGCCAACTCCAGTCATTTGCTAATGTTTGCTGGTTTACCTAACTTTAGGTGGCTGGTTGTAGCTTGCTGTTTAGTAGCCATATCTACGACTAAAAAGAGAAGAGGTTTTACAATCGAAATACAACAGATATCCGACTGTAAAAGCTCTTCTATTTTTAGTCATAGATATGACTACCGTTAGTTGTTTAGTTAACTTAGCTAGCAACCTAGCTAAGTTAGCAAATAGAACATTTAGATTTTCCCCACTGTAACACAGTAGTATGTTAGCCAGCAATACACAATATGGGTTTCATTAGATAAACTGAAGTTAGTTAGCTACGTTAGCTAGGTGGCTTGCAGGAAAAATAACTTACTTAGCTAGGCACTGTATTTGTCATCTGCCCTCTTGGTGCGGGCATCGGCTGTGAACTTCTAACGTTAAATCCATCTCATTGTTTCAAATCCTTTTCGCTATATTCCATTTGAAATACGTACGGTTGACTGTCACCATGTAGCTAACAGAACATCAAAAAAGTATCCATCGTCAATTTTGTGTTGTTGAGAGGAATCACTTGAAGCCATATCTTCTGGTCAGTACTTTCAGTTTTGCCCAAAGGATTGTGTTGTTATTGTCTGCCTCCTTTAAAAAAAAATCCCGTCTTGGGGGAGGGACGGAGGCCAGAGCACGAAGCATCGCCCAACACAAGCTGAAGTCTTTCAGAGACTGAATCGGCTGATAGATGTCCAGCGGCTTCATCGAGCCAAGACAACCATATCTACACACACAGATACATATAGTGCGGTCAGTAGAGCCTTCGCAAAATGCCACTTAACAGGACTACATTTATTTTTGATCTCGCCCCCCCCATCAATACACCGGACGCCGTCATAGGGTGTATCATTCAGGGAGCTAAGCCAGACCTACATTCCTCCCGGGCAATTATGTGTGAAACACAACTCACTGTCCTAGAAAGGCCTCAGACCTGATGAAAACAAGCCCAGATTCCCCCAAGGTGAAATTCCCTTTAAAGGTCCTGGACCTCTCTGGTCAGATCGTCCCTTCATTTGTTAGTTGTGTCCAACAGTATTTGGTATTTGGACAAGGCTCTTGAAGCCATTTTCCTGTTCTTGTAACAACTGCATGTAGAACCCTTTTTGTTAATTTAAAATATCCTTCACCTGTGATTAACACTGTCCTCTCCATGACTCCCACCTTTGACTTTGGATGCCATGGGGGGGGGGGGGGGGGTATAATTCACATCTACTGTACTGTATGATGTGTGTCTGGGGTTTGGCCCGTGTGCAACAGGTCAAGTGGAGCAGTGTGTCCCCCCTGTCTGGGTCTCTGTCTCTGGGATCAATTGTGTCCGTCAACTTGAGACAGGGATGTTTCACTAGCCCAGCCATGAGGTCTGGCCGGAATAGAGAGAGAGGGGGAGGGAGGAAGAGAGAGGGGGCAAGAGAGAGAGACAGACGGAGTGTAGAGAGGAGGAAGATGGGGGGAAGTAAAATGGGGGAGAGGGAGAGAGTGTGTTTGTGTGTGTGTGTGTGTGTGTGTGTGTGTGTGTGTGTGTGTGTGTGTGTGTGTGTGTGTGTGTGTGTGTGTGTGTGTGTGTGTGTGTGTGTGTGTGTGTGTGTGTGTGTGTGTGTGTGTGTGTGTGTGTGTGTGTGTGTGAGAGAGAGAGAGAGATCTGAGGGTGAAAGTTTAGAGAGGCAGTGTACTATAGCTCTGTATTTCTGAAACCAGTTACTGCGCCCCAAGCCTGGGGCCTACGTCATGGCGACTGGGGGGCAATTATGGATAATTTCAGTGTAAACAGAGGTTCCCATGGTCTAAAACACCTTGTTTTTTTATGCACACACACACACACACACACACACACACACACACACACACACACACACACACACACACACACACACACACACACACACACACACACAAACAACCCCTGGTGTGACAGAGGACAAACCCAGCCCCCAGTGCCAATGTGGGTGACATCACACACACACAGCTCTGTGATGCACCCACCTGCTGTCAAATAAAGAGTGAGGCATGGGGGGGATTGGGGGGGAATCTCCCCCAAGGCAAAGCCATCTGAGTTGGTGTGAACAGCTGTTTGATAATTGCAGCTTGCAGTAATTAAGCCATGAAGAAATGAGCCGCCAGAGACAGACAAACTTGAAATAGTGTTATCCTTCGAGGAGACAGACAAGGACACCTTCCACTCAGAGACCCAGGCGTGTTCCATTTGTCCCTTCCCTGACAGCGGTTCCTTTTGTCGACTGCCGCGGTGAGAGAGCTTAACCAAGCGTTTAAGTCCGTGGATGGATACCGCGTCTGCCTAGTATGGCAGGGGGTCCTGTGGTAATATAGTTCCACCTTCGGGAAGTAGTGCTGACCGTCATTGGAGACCGAGAATGCAGTCACACATTCTCTCAGCCTGACTCAGCGCCCGCTCTGCCAAACTAAGCAATAACCACCCGATTGGCTTTCTATTATTTACATCATATCGCCACCCTCCCTCTGTAATACCTCCTCCGGGGCTAGCTATTAATACCCCCTCCAGGGCTCCCTGTTAATACCCCCTCCAGGGATCCCTATTAATACCCCCTCCAGGGCTACCTATTAATGTCCCCTCCAGGGCTCCCTATTTTTACCCCCTCAAGGGCTCCCTATTAATACCCCCTCCAGGGATACCTATTAATACCCCCTCCAGGGCTACCTATTGATGTCCCCTCCAGGGCTACCTATTGATGTCCCCTCCAGGGCTACCTATTGATGTCCCCTCCAGGGCTACCTATTAATACCCCCTCCAGGGCTCCCTAGTAATACCCCCTCCAGGGCTACCTAGTGATGTCCCCTCCAGGGCTACCTATTAATACCCCCTCCAGGGCTACATATTGATGCCCCCTCCAGGGCTACCTATTGATGCCCCCTCCAGGGCTACCTATTAGTACCCCCTCCAGGGCTACCTATTAGTACCCCCTCCAGGGCTACCTATTAATACCCCCTCCAGGGCTAGCTATTAATGTCCCCTCTCCTTTTCCATCTCGGGTTGTTACTGCAGCAGGGCTATGGATCTTTAGTTTGTTGGGGAGTGTGATCATTGTTCGAGAGCCGAGAAACTCCCTGTAGATAGACTACTGGTGACTTGTCAATAACATTTAAAGAGCTTCTGTCTGGCTGCTTGGACCACAGGTCACACAGTGCATGTTTGTCTGCAAAGATCCAGACAATCCACTTTTGTGGTCCGTTTTCACTTTGATGTGAATTAAGCAAATAAAAAACAAGTTTTGTCTGCTCTGAACTTGAAAGGCTAGGACTCCGGCTGGGACTCAGATATGAGAGGCTGGGACTCAGATATGTTAGGCCAGGGAGCGGTGGATGGAGTGGAGGTGCTGGGATTTGGAATGGCATTGCCTCAACTCGGAAGACGGTGGAATGGTAATATCCCTCCACAAACTACCGCGTGAGAACACAGGGTCACAAGCCCATATCTGATCAATTACTCGCTCCACTGGGCAAATTTGTCCTCCTTTCAGTTTCTGAAGCGACAGATGAATTAAAGACACCTACAGAACCTATGACAGCAGAAGCTTAACTGATTGGAGCTTTAATTTGTCCAATTAGGCAGCTAATGAGACAATTTAGAGCTCAAGTGAACCACAACTCTAAAGATGTCTAAAGCAGTGTGTGTGTGTGTGTGTGTGTGTGTGTGTGTGTGTGTGTGTGTGTGTGTGTGTGTGTGTGTGTGTGTGTGTGTGTGTGTGTGTGTGTGTGTGTTTGTGTGTGTTTGTGTGTGTTTGTGTATGTGTGTGTTTGTGTGTGTGGTGGGGGGGTTGAAGTATATGGGTGAAGTATATGGGTGAAGTAGCAGGTCCACTGTACATTTCCATGTAATTCTAGAATTTGCGTCTCAGTACCACAACATTGAAAGTCAGAAAAACATGTTCATGTGCTCCCTTCCTGTTCAACACATGGGCTTCTGATGTCGTCTAATCAGATGTTGTGAACAAACCTGTTTCGGCTTCACCCTATTTGTTTTTTTATAAATCTTTTTTATACATTTTATTTTCTCCCCAATTTCATGTTATCCAATTGGTAGTTACAGTCTTGTCTCATCGCGAGAGAGGCGAAGGTAGAGAGCCGTGCGTCCTCCGAAACACAACACAACCAAGCCGCAATAACCCGGAAGCCATCCGCACCATTGCGTTGGAGGAAACACCGTACACCTGGCGACCGTGTCAGCGTGCACTGCCTCTGGCCCGCCACAGGAATCGCTAGTGCGCGATGGGACAAGGAAGTCCCTGCCGGCCAAACCCTCCCCTAACCCGGACAACTCTGGGCCAATAGTGCGCAGCCCCATGGGTCTCCCGGTCATGGCCGGCTGCGACAGAGCCTGGACTCGAACCAAGAATCTCTAGTGACACAGCTAGCACTGCGATGCAGTGCCTTAGACCACTGCGCCACTCGGGAGGCAACTTCACCCTATTTCACTGTATTCTTTGGAAACAAGATATACAGTTGAAGTCGGAAGTTTACATACACTTAGGTTGGAGTCATTAAAACTTGTTTTTCAACCAATGCACAAATTTCTTGTTTACAAACTATAGTTTTGTCAAGTCGGTTAGGACATCTACTTTGTGCATGACAATGGTAATTTTTCCAACGATTGTTTACAGACAGATAAATTTCACTTATAATTCACTGTATCACAATTCCAGTGGGTCAGAAGTTTACATACACTAAGTTGACTGTGCCTTTAAACAGCTTGGAAAATTCCAGAGAATTATGTCATGGCTTTAAAAGCTTCTGATAGGCTAATTGACATAATTTGAGTCAATTGGAGGTGTACCTGTAGATGTATTTCAAGGCCTACCTTCAAACGCAGTGCGTCTTTGCTTGACATCATGGGAAAATCAAAAGAAATCAGCGAAGACCTCAGAAAAAAAATTGTAGACCTCCACAAGTCTGGTTCATCCTTGGGAGCAATTTCCAAATGCCTGAAGGTACCACGTTCATCTGTACAAACAATAGTACGCAAGTATAAACACCATGGGACCACGCAGCCGTCATACCCCTCAGGAAGGAGACGTGTTCTGTCTCCTAGAGATGAACGTACTTTGGTGCGAAAAGTGCAAATCAATCCCAGAAGACAGCAAAGGACCTTGTGAAGATGCTGGAGGAAACCGGTACAAAAGTATCTATATCCACAGTAAAACGAGTCCTATATCGACAAAACCTGAAAGGTCTCTCAGCAAGGAAGAAGCCACTCCTCCAAAACCCCCATAAAAAAGTCAGACTACAGTTTGCAACTGCACATGGGGACAAAGATCGTACTTTTGAGAAATGTCCTCTGGTCTAATAAAACAAAAATAAAACTGTTTGGCCATAATGACAATCATTATGTTTGGAGGAGAAAGGGGGACGCTTGCAAGCTGACGAACACCATCCCAACCGTGAAGCATGTTGTGGGGGTGCTTTGCTGCAAGAGGGACTGGTGCACTTCACAAAATAGATGGCATCATGAGGCAGGAAAATGATGTGGATATATTGAAGCAACATCTCAAGACATCAGTCAGGAAGATAAAGCTTGGTTGCAAATGGGTCTTCCAATGACCCCAAGCATACATCCAAAGTGGTGGCAAAATGGCTTAAGGACAACAAAGTCAAGGTATTGGAGTGGCCATCACAAAGCCCTGACCTCAATCCTATTGAAAATGTGTGGGCAGAACTGAAAAAGCGTGTACGAGCAAGGAGGCCTACATCCTGACTCAGTTATACCAGCTCTGTCAGGAGAAATGGGCCAAAATTCACCCAGCTTGTGGAAGGCTACCCAAAACGTTTGACCAAAGTTAAACAACTTAAAGGCAAAGCTACCAAATACTAATTGAGTGTATGTAAACTTCTGACCCACTGGGAATGTGATGAAAGAAATAAAAGCTGAAAGAAATCACTCTCTACTATTATTCTGACATTTCACATTCTTAAAATAAAGTGGTGATCCTAAATGACCTAAGATAGGGAATTTTTACTAGAATTATATGCCAGGAATTGTGAAAAACTAGAGTTTAAATGTATTTGGCTAAGGTGTATGTAAACTTCCAACTTCAACTGTATATACACACACACTGAGTGCACAAAACATTAAGAACACCTGCTTTTTTCATGACATAGTGAATCGGTCAATCGTGGTGAAAGCTATGATCCCTTAATTGATGTCACCTGTAATATCCACTTCAATCAGTGTGGATGAAGGGGAGGAGACAGGTTAAAGAATCAGGTTAAAGAATCATTTTGAAGCCTTGAGACAACTGAGACATGGATTGTGTGTGTGTGCCATTCAGAGGGTGAATGGGCGAGACAAAATATTTAAGTGTCTTTGAACTGGGTATGGTAGTAGGTGCCAGGTGCACCGGTTTGAGTGTCAAGAACTGCAACGCTGCTGGGTTTTTCACACTCAACAGTTTCCCGTGTGTATCAAGAATGGTCCATCACCCAAAGGACATCCAACTAACTTGACTCAACTTTTGTAATCATTGGAGTCAACATGTACCAGCAGCCCTGTGAAATGAGTTCGCCACTGTTTTGAGGGCAAAAAGGGGGTGGGTGGGGGGATGGGGTACAAGTCAAGATTAGGAAGGTGTTCTTAATATTTTGTACACTGTGTATATACGGTATATAATATGAGAGTGTATGGAATTTGCATTGTGGCCATTAAGCACAGGCCTGGGTAAAGGCCGGCCCGGGGGACATATGCAGCGTGCGACCTGATTTAATACCGCCCGCGGAATCATGCTCAGATCACATAAAGAATTTGAGATAGTAAAGTTTTGAAAATGTAGTTGTTATTAAAATTAAAATCCCAATGCATACTTGCCTTTGTGTAATGATTTAACTCCCATTGATTTTGAAGGCACATTTAAATAACAACTGCACGAGGCCAGACAGCGACTGACAGGCTTAAACGTCACAGTTACCAATAATAGCTAGCTAGAAATTGAGCAAAAGTAGTTTTTCAAAGATTTCAAAGAAAAGGAAAGTAGACAATGAATGTCGGGTGTTCCAGCAAGAGTGGACATCAAAATGTTTCTTTATTGAGGTATCAGGGAAAGCTGTGTGCTTAGTGTGTAAAGAGAGCATCTCTGTCTTGAAAGACTACAACTTGTCCCGACACTTCCAGACGAAGCGTGCAGAGAAATATAGGAATATGTCTTCTGAGCAGAGGGCAAATGCATCGAAATAGTTGCTTGCTCAGTTGCAAAAGCAGCAAGGACTTTTCACATAACTGCATTCAGCAAACGGTGGAATTGCGAGAGCTGTTTAATTGACTCTTCAACAATACTTTGCCCCAACAAGAAAGAGCTGTTTGAAAAAGTTTCCCTGTCAAGACGAACAGTGACAAGGCATTTTGAGGACATCGCACAGAATATGGAACAACAGTTGAAAGACAAGGTAAAGGATTTCACCTATTTCTCCTTGGCCCTGGATGAGAGCAGTGATACACGTGACACGGCGCAGTTGTTGATATTCTTACGAGGCATAACCCCAGAGTTTGAAATTACAGAGGAGCTTGCTTCAGTGTAGTCAATGAAGAGCACAACCACAGGGAAAGATTTACTGGAGGAAGTTAATGAGTGTGTGGCAAAACTGGGACTGAGTTTTGAAAAGTTATCCAGTGTGACCACTGATGGGTGCCCAAACTTGACAGGAAAAAACATTGGCCTTTTGAAAAGGATACAAGATCAAGTAGCTGAGCTGAACCCAAATCAGAAAATGATTTTCCTGCATTGCATTATTCATCAGGAGGTGCTCTGTAAATGTGTTCTGAAAATGAGCCATGTTGTGGATACAGTCACTAACGTTGTAAACTTCATAAGAGCAAAATCTTTAAAACACAACATGTTTGTCTCACTGTTGGAAGAGACAGAGTCGGGTCATGCAGATCTCCCTGACCACACAAAAGTGAGATGGCTGAGTTTGGGGAATGTGCTTAAAAGGGTGTGGGACCTGAAGTCTGAGAAAATATGTGCATTTCCCTCAACTGCAAGATAAAGAAGATAAAGAAAAAGAATGGTTGGCTGATTTTGCCTTCACCGTGAAAATCATGGCCCTCATGAATGAACTGAATTCCAAACTACAAGGGAAGGGCCATTTTGCACATCAGATGTACAGCCTTGTCAAAGCCTTCAAGGGAAAATGACTCCTCCTGACCCTCCAAGTAGAAGCCAACAATCTCACCCAACTTCCGACACTACTAGTCTGTTCCCTGTCAGATGACCAGTAGGAGAAGTATATATCGCTGCTGCGTGCTTTGAACGGTGAAATCTCTCGTCGTTTTGAGGATTTCAAAGTGTGGATAACGCTCCCACTGACCTGCAACTTGAGCTTATCAATCTTCAGGCTGATGCAGTGATTGGAGAACTATTCAAAACAATGTCACTGACATTGTCACACTCGATGTCACTGACATTGTCACTCTTGATGAACAAAACATTCCAAAGATTAGGAGTAATGCTCGGAAGATATTTGTACTGTTTGGGTCAACCTATGTATGTGAACAGAGTCAAGGCTCAGATCATCTCTTACTGACTCTCACCTCTCAGCAATCCTGCACAGCGACGTCAGAAACTATTCCTGACTTCACTGCTCTAGTCAATGCCCATTAGAAACTTCACTCCTCACACTGATTGAGTAGTTTAAATGTAATGTTGAGCTCTCTCTCTTTCTTGTGTTTTTGTGCTACACGTTATCAAGAGTTCTGTCCGTGGTGCTGAATGCACAATGTACTTTTACCTCCGTGTCGTTCGTTGCATGTTTAGTAATGAAAATACCTACCAAAAGGAGAACATGGATGTGGTTTATTTCTGTGCATTTAAAAAAAGTTAATTAAGTAGCATATCTGGAGGTGATTTACAGTAGATATTTAAAAATTATATATATATTTTAAGAGGCAAGTCAGTTAAGAACAAATTCTTATTTTCAACGATGGCCTAGGAACAGTGGGTTAACTGCCTTGTTCAGGGGCAGAACAACAGATGTTTACCTTGTCAGCTCGGGGATTCAATCTTGCAACTTTTCGGTTACTAGTCCAACGCTCCAACCACTAAGCTCCCTGCCGCCCCAAATATATCTGTCAACACAGTCATACACATGATGTATAATCCTGTAATGTGATTCTGGCCTGTGATGGCAAAAATATTTTCTAATGTGTCCCTCCATGGAAAATTATTGCCCAGGCCTGATTAAGCATATACACAGAATGTATATAGATTTAAGACTGTGAAGATTGAATTCCAATGTTCAAATGTTTGATATTAATTGGCTTATTTGCACTTGCTCTTGGACACTAAAATGACAGCACTCCAAAAAATGCTCTCCATCCAATTGAAGTACATTTGCATGATGAGTATAGTTTGGAGACAGCTTTATTTAAATGTATATCCAGTAGCGGGTGACATTAGGGACAGATAAAGGAAGAGCTTTAATTGCTTAGAGAATGGACTGTTTCCATGGTAATCATTTTCTTTAAACCCTTGGTGGAAATGTGCTATAAGTAAATTATTAATGTTGAGTACGCAGAGAGAAAACAAAGAAATGCTGTCGTTATTCCAGTCGAGCCTCGCCGCTTCTCCCCGGTAAATAACATCCTCATCATTTGTCAAACAACATATTCATGTAGACAGGTAAATGTACTTTTCCTCTGACATTAAAAATGATCTCAGCAGCTACCTTAACCTCTGACACCTTTCAAGCAATCACGACTGGCATTCCTTTAAAGTTAAAAAGTAACCTGATAAAACATGCAGTAATAGAAGGTAATACACTTCTCAGTTTCCTCATATCTTAGTCATCAGGAAATGGCCCTTTGGGTAGGTTTTATGTCGTTTTTCTGACTGTGTCAACTACAGTAGGCTATGCTATATAAAAGCCAGTGATCATGCTTAGAAGACAATAATGTTGTAGGTGGCCCCTACCACTACTCTAACGTGTTTCTTCTTGCCATCTCATAGCCCTCAAGGATAAACTAAAGCAAATTCCCCCTGTACGTGGACACCCTGCCATATGAGAGCTGACTTCCCTGCTCATGCCACCAAAGAATGAATGCGCAGAAGCCTGTCTACAAGAGCCGTCTCAAAAATCCATGACTCATTGGCTTTTCTTCGCCTCGTTCTCTCTTCCTCATCCCTCCCTTTTTTCAACCCTCTCTCCCTCCCTACCGCCTTCTCTCTCTGTCCACAACAGACTGAGAATCGCTGCAATTACGTCTTTAAGAGCAGAAGTAAATGTATCTCCGTAATGGCAGCCAAGTGAGGTTCTAACTTCTGATATGAGTCTCACAAACGTAGCCCCGTGACAGCTTAATGGGCCGACGCATCAATCCACCAAAAACCCACCTCTAACTTTTGCTCATTAGTCCACTTGAGAAGGGATGTTCACTATTCTACTAGACTACTACTAGTACAGAAGTTCCCTGGCTGGAACTCTGGCAATATGTTGGCCGGTAAAGAGTAGTCGGAGGTGGATGACGTGTGTCCACCAGCCAGTGCTAAGAGCCGTGTGCAGAGAAGTGGAGAAAAGCACAACAGATGGGACGATGCTGGGGCTTTGATCTAGCTTCTGAAAAACAAATCTCCCAGAGTTGGAGAGTAGAGAGGCACAGACTAAATGGCTGAAGGCACACGGGTCTCCTCTGAGCTGCCTGAGAGACTCGATCATTTTAAAAAGAGGCCCAGAGATAAATGCTTGGTTTCCAGGGATTTTGAAACTCATTGAAAGTCACAGGAAAGTACAAAGCCAGGGAAAACAGGGACAGAAAGTAGACTTGTGGATGTTTCAAGGCCTCGGATGCTCTGCAGTCGGCTAAGCATTGAGTCTCTCAAGGTTATTTCCTGTTGTGAATCATAGATACAAATAGATTTGCAGTGTTGAAGAAACCTGACCAATCTTATTAACCAGTGGTTCTATTCTTTAGTTTGCGATAGAGCTTTACAAGACAAGTGCAGTCAAACATGAGATTTCCTTGTGTTTTATATATATTTCCACACTATGAGGTTGAAATAATACTGTGAAATTGTTCAAATGATAATAATGTCCTTTTAGTGTCTGAGCTGTTTGAAAAAAACACCAACAATTTCAGGCTGTTTAGGTGGGATGAAGTTTTTGCCTTCCATGGTGACATCACCATGCAATAAATTAGTTAACAGTCCAATAAGAAAGAGAGTTCCAAACCTCTCTGCCAATAACAGCTAACTTTCAGTTTTCCCGTCCCCACTCAGACCACTCCCAGACAGTCCTAGCTGAATTCTTGCTTGAGAAATTGCTCTTTGCTGAGAAGCTATTTTTGTTAATTTTAGACAATTTAAATTGAAAGCACAGTAAGGTACTTCAAGAGACATAAAAAAAGTCTACTTCATATTCAGAATCTCCAGCACCCTAACATGAACATGTGTGAAAATGGAGCCTTTCTCTGTTTTTTGGAAAATAAGTGTTTCCAATGACATCATCAACCAATCAGTAGACAATTATTAGACAATTAGTAACCTATGCCTACTCATAATTAGTTCAAATCACAAGATGTGCACCAATGATGTCATTGGAAACACTTATCTCCCTCTATCTTGTTTTTTACACAAAACATAGAAATTTGTCATTTTCACATATGTGACACGTTTCAGGAAGCTAGGCCTAGGTCACATGTCACTACTTCACAGAAGAGGCATTTTAACTTGGCAGAAATGCCTTCTGGAACTTGTGAACTTAATAATAAACGTGTATGCCATCTGTAAATACAAATTACATTTTTAAATTATGAGCCTAGTTGGTTTAGCCACGGAAAATGACAGGAACCTTTCAACTAAGCATGGCTGAGATATTGAATGGGCTGAACATTCCAAGAGATGAGTTCGGATTGGTCTGCCATGCCAAGCAAGCTTCTGTCTATAATAAGAGCTGCCCAGTATGTGTAGATAATCCTTGCTACCACTGCTTTTTTGAAAGATATAACATTAGCCATGGAGAAGTGCAAAAGTGTTGCTACAGCTCTCAACAACATTGCTGCACTGAATTTGGCAGGCATTATCGACAAAGATCAGTGGGAAAAAGTGGACTACTTTCAGGACACGGTCATTGTGAAATGGAGTGAATTGACACAATGGATCAAACAAGTTGCAGCTACACACAAAACGGAAATGACACAGGACGTCTTACTTAGTTAAAGTACCGTGAAGCGTTCCTCCATGTATACGGGTAAGAGTCTAGCTATATTTTCAGATATTATACATTTCTAACTGTGTCAGAAAGTCATTTTCATTGCAGCTAGCTAGCTACATTTATAAACAAAAGACTCCACTTCACCATGATGATTACATGACCCATCACCCAGGTGTGCCTTGGGGTGATTACGGCCATCTATTTTATTTCATGAACATGTATACATGTCTAGACAATAGAGACCCACCCCCCCGCCCACCACCCACCTAGATGTGGTTGGGGGGGGGGTGGTTATAGCATTTATATGACCCATTAATTTAGTGTGTCTGGTTAACCTGTTTGGGCTGCAGGGGCAGTATTGAGTATCCAGATAAAAGGTGCCCATTTCAAACGGCCTCGTACTCAATTCTTGCTCGTACAATATGCATATTATTATTACTATTGGATAGAAAACACTCTCTAGTTTCTAAAACCGTTTGAATTATATCTGTGAGTCAAACAGAACTCATTTTGCACAAACTTCCTGACCAGGAAGTGGAAAGTCTGAAATCGAGGCTCTGTTCTACTTCCTGCCTATAAATGGGCATGATACGTATTAGTATACGTGCACTTCATAGACCTTCCCCTGGATGTCAAGAGGCGGTGAGAGAAGAAATGTAGTGTTTATCTTGGTCTGAAGTGGAATACAAGCTCTTTGTATGACGTGTCCGCCCATTTCCTGTTTTCTGGAGAGCGCGAAGGGGGACCTGGATTTGCCTTCTGTTTAGCTGCCGTTATAGGCGACTAATATCTCCGGGTTTGATTTTATTTGATACAAGTGACCATATCATTGTAATGTATGTTTTTTCAATATAGTTTCATCAGATTATTGAAAATTTTTCGGGAGTTTTGCCGTGTTCCGTTCTCTTCCGTTTGTTGACATGGAGAGATTTGTGCCACTTGGCTAGTGCGCTTGCTAATTCAAGAGGGAAAGAGGCCGTTCTAAATCCAAACAACAATTGTTCTTGACAAAGGACGCCTTGTCCAACATTCTGATGGAAGATCAGCAAAAGTAAGAAACACTTTATGCGGCTATTTCATATATCTGTCGTGCATGTGAACTAGTCGTCGGCGCCCAACTTTGGGGTACTCTAGCTATACCGAAGCTGGATATCGTAATGAAGTTCTTTTTTAGAATTCTAACACTGCGATTTCATTAAGAACTAATGGATCTATCATTTCCTATACAACATGTATTTTTTAGTTATGTTTATGAAAAGCTATTTGGTCAGAATATGTGTGTCAGAAAAAGTGTCAGAAAAATATTGTTGCTGTTTAGACGTTGTGGAAAAAGTAGCTACGATAGCAACATGTATAACTACTGATTTCAGCTCTAAATATGCACATTTTCGAACAAAACATACGTGTATGTATAACCTGATGTTATAGGACTGTCATCTGATGAAGAATATCAAGGTTAGTCAAAAATTATATATCTTTTACTGGTTCGCTAACTTTTACTGCTGGGAAATGGCTTGTCTTTCTGGCTATTGTGGTAAGCTAATATAACGCTATATTGTGTTTTCGCTGTAAAACACTTAATAAATCGGAAATATTGTCTGGAATCACAAGATGCCTGTCTTTCATTTGCTGTACACTATGTATTTTTCAGAAATGTTTTATGATGAGTATTTAGGTATTTGACGTCGGTGTCTGTAATTATTATGGCTGCTTTCGGTGCAATTTCTGATTGTAGCTGCAATGTAAACTATGATTTATACCTGAAATATGCACATTTTTCTAACAAAACATAGATTTATTGTTTACATGTTATAAGACTGTCATCTGATGAAGTTGTTTGTTGGTTAGTTTGGTTGGTTCTTGGTTAGTTAGGTTGGCTTTGTGCATGCTACCTGTGCTGTGAAAAATGTCTGTCCTTTTTGTATTTGGTGGTGAGCTAACATAAATATACGTGCTGTTTTCCCTGTAAAACATTTTAAAAATCGGACATGTTGGCTGGATTCACAAGATGTGTACCTTTCATTTGCTGTATTGGACTTGTTAATGTGTGAAAGTTAAATATTAAAAAAATATATCTTTTGAATTTCGCGCCCTGCACTTGAGCTGGCTGTTGTCGTAAGTGTACCGACACCGGGCTGCAGCCATAAGAAGTTTTAAGCATCATCCAACAATTGTAAAATATTGATAAAATATTTTTATCTGGACAATTTCGATTTTTAATATTGCTACTATGCAAATAAGCAAGTAACAATTTCACTGTACCGTTTACACCTTCTGTATCCTGTGCATGTGACAAATAAACTTTGATTTGAAATAGTTTTTACTACAGACGGTAATGTGAAGAACAACATGACCTGCACCAAAGTCAGATTAGGATACAGGCTAAGGACCAGATGAAGTTTGTTTTTACCTGGAGTTTTTACTTATTGTAGGCTACTACTTTCACCACTTTTAGTATTCAAATATTTGCTTGTTTACTACGCTACATTACTCACTCTGTTTAGCACATGGCCTCACCTTAAAGAGATGGGTGGAGCTTAAGAGGGTGTGAACAATGCTGCATAGGTGTAGACAAAGAATAGCTCTCCAGTAGGTGCTCCAAAACATTCAAGGGCCATTTTCCCAAAAGTTGGGTTACAAGATTATCAACTGTCAAGGCAGAATTAATTTTCCATTATTCCTCCGACCATTCTGTAGCTCTGAGTCTGTAATTTTATCCGAGGTGGTTGGGGTGGTGCAGGAGATGATTAATATACTGAAACAGTTTTAATGTCCGTTTAATTGTTACCCATTTATATTGGTATTGAGCTTTTTTAAAAACAGCTGCATTGGACCTTTTAAAGGTAGACTCGGCGATATGATCTAGATATAGAAAGTAAACTGCATTGTGGGTCATTTTTCGCAACAACTAAGAGTGTTGAAGCGTGAGGCTCAACTTCTCCTCTGTTTTGGTGCCCTGGCAACCACGATGTAAACAGCGTGAAGCAAACCCTTGCGGAAATACTGTGTGTGACTGTGTGAGCAATATCTGTGGTGCTGCTCGTGGCTCGTTTCACCGAGTCTACCTTTAATATCAGAACGTGTTGAAACATTTAGGTAGTGTACGCTATTTTTTATTGTTAATGTATGCCATGAATTAAAGTGTATGTGGAGAAAGCAATTTATCATCAATCACCTGTTGCAAGGACTTGCCCTGGAGGCCATGTTAATGAGGGGATGTTAACATTTAAATGCAATCGTTTCCATGCACCAAACAGAATACCCTCAAGCGGTTTTCTCTATCACACCACTAACTGCATCAGTAATGGACCACTGCCCTGCTTAAGAAGTATCATTGAATCACTGTCAGTACAAATGGAGTAGAGGGAATGTTCTCTGGCATTAAGGGTTTCATTTTACCTTCAATTTACAACAGCTCAATATCCGTGGCATGTTGTTAGGACAAAGACAGGATCTTAACATTTGATGGCATAGCCTAATAGCATGAGAATGTAAACATAACACAACCTTGTATGCTGCATATTACACATTACGGTGCCATAACTCAAGTGAATCTATATGTTATTGTAACATTGCCTGTCACAGGGAACATATGGGACCGACCGGCTCAGTTTGGTCTTATGTAGCAAAATTTGAAATTGTGTTTTTCACAATGGATAAAAGTAGAGACGCAGAGCTACAAAATGGTATATCACACAATACAGTTGACGAACAATGGGAAAGTAATTTTGCATTGAAAGTTGATAAACTTGTAAACTCACTTTTGAGAAAATGGCTTTTGAATGTTTTTGTACTACTATTGGAGAGCCCTTCTTTGTCTACACCTAATCAGCATCGTTCACACCCTCTTAAGCTTTAGCCCCACCCATCTCTTTAACTAGGCAAGTCAGTTAAGAACAAAATTATTATTTTCAATGGCAGCCTAGGAACAGCGGTTTAACTGCCTTGTTCAGGGGCAGAACAACAGATTTAGACTTTGTCAGCTCGGGGATTTGATCTTGCAAACTTTTGGTTACTAGTCCAACACTCTAACCACTAGGTTACCTGCCGTCCCAATTAATATGTGACAGCTGGATGCGGTAGGTACTGTACCAAGGAAACTAAAATAGTTTTTTTTAATCTTCCCAGAATATTTATTAGGTTGCCCCAAAAGTTTTTATAACACAAAAACTGTCCAGTTTTGCTGATGATTATACAATGTTTGTATAGAACATCCGCCTGATGATGCAAGAACATCCCAGAACACATTTTGTGAAGAACCTTAGAGGAATGTTCTGTGGTGGTTGTTTCGAGATGATGTGCAGAATATTTTAATGAATGTTAGGAGAACATTGAAAGGATATTTTATTGAAAACATTTTATCAATAAATGTATTTAAAAAAAAATCAAAACAGTATTTGAATGTTTTTGGGATGTTATCATCCTGATGTTAGATAAAAACTCTAACTAGAAATTAATGGGAAGGTTAGTTAATGTCCTAAGAATGTTCCTGGTTTGCTGGGTAGTCTCCCAGGGACTCCCATGTATTGTCACATGTCCGTTCATAAAGGAGTAGCCCACCATTATAGGCCTACAGAAATGTCAAGGAGCACTAACTGCAGCGAACAAAGAAAGCTATATTCATGTACAAAAATGAGCCATGACAGCTGCATCTTGTTATTTATTTGTTTTTGGATAGCTTTATCAAATTCCCAACACATCTAAAATTCAGTTCTTACTCATCTTCATTGACAGGCAAGGTCTTGAAAAGTCAAAATGTAAGGGAAGGAGTTTACGAAAGGTTACTTCCGCTGAGACGCCGCTGACACCGACTTGGGTCCCTATTTGTTAGTGAGAGGTGGTGCAACTGTCAGTCAATGAGAGAGGAAGTGAATCCATGGCAAGGCAGGCAAGCTGATGAATATTCATTAGTGATCAATTATAGAGTGAGGCCTGCATAGAACTGTAGATGCTGGAACCAAGGAAATGTAGAGGGAATGCAGAGCAGGGACAGACTACCACATTTGGGTCCCCCCAACTACTTAAAAAATAAAACAATTAAATAACTATTTTTTTAAACAGCTAACTTCCTTGCATTTCAACACATTTTGCCATGGGGAAGAGAAAATGTTGCTAATTTTCTGCTATTCTACACATTTTGCCATGGGGCAGAGAGAAAATGTTGCTGTTTTAAAGCTAATTTTCTGCTATTCTACACATTTTGCCATGGGGCAGAGAGAAAATGTTGCTGTTTTAAAGCTAATTTTCTGCTATTCTACACATTTTTCCATGGGGAAGAGGGAAAATGTTGCTAATTTTCTGCTATTCTACACATTTTGCCATGGGGCAGAGAGAAAATGTTGCTGTTTTAAAGCTAATTTCCTGCTATTCTACACATTTTGCGAATTTCCTGCTATTTTACACATTTTGCGATTACTTATGATGTGTTCATGTACAAGTTCATGTGCAATCTGGTGGGTCCCCCAAAAAATGTGTAAAAAACGTTGGCCCCCTGGAGGTTGTGGGCCTGCATTCTGTAATCTGTAATCTGAGTCTTAATAGAACATGGGTTTTGACAAGCTACTCTTGACACATGCCTGCTTTCAACTTGTCCGAGGGAATTGGATGTAAAACAGAGACAACTAGGACATACAGAGAGAGAGAGGGAGATGGTGAGTTCATCTCTATAGGTGTTTTTATATGGCTCATACATCCATAGAACCATGGATTAAAAACCTTGAGAAGTTTTGTTAAACTCCAGTAATACTTCTTGGGGCTGCCTTAGGTAATCTCCCTTGATGACGTCACTATCAAAACCTGGGAAGAGACATCTCTTAGTTTTCCCACAAAGGTTCAATTGAGACTATGTGTGTGTTGTAAATGGCCCTACATTTTCTGATGATAATACATTCATTCAGATACAAAGGGTTGCGACTACAAATACTAAACTTTTTGTGGTGTAACACGCATGTTTTTCTTGTGTTGATCCCTGTTACTATCATCCTCAGCCCACTTGGCAGTGACAGTTCTCACACTGCAGGTCTCGAGGTGCTAACGTGTAGAACACCACCAACACCAACACCCACCACCAACACCCACCGCGACACTGGAATAAGATGACAGCCATTTTGAAAAGCTTGCACCTCAGTAATCCTATCACTTAATTACATACCTACCATCTCCAAAGATACACACACACACACACACACACACACACACACACACACACACACACACACACACACACACACACACACACACACACACACACACACACACACACACACACACTCGCTGTCACAGCAATGTGCCTGCAGGCTGATGATCCGGACCCAAACTGTGGAGGGAATCCGGGGGCCAAGTCGCCACAGCCTTCGCACCTTCTCCCGGCTTCCTAACTGCAAGGAGGACAAGGGTGCCTCGGGGGGGGGGGGGGGGGGGGGGGTTGGTGGGAAGGGGGAAGGGGGGCAGACCGATGTGGGCTGGGTGAGTGACCTTCACAAAGTGAGTGAGGGTGTAAAAGGAGAGAGTGGCTGCGGAGATAAGTAAATAAGCAATATATAGGCTACCGAAAGGGCCGAGTTCCGAGGATAAACTTGTTGAAGCTTAACCACTCTACGTTAAGGGCCGTGTCATCCAAACCTCTTCACGAACACACATTGTCAGCCAAGCTCTGACCCTTAGCTCCTCTAGCTCCTGAGTACCAAGGCTCAGTAGACCTTTGCTTAACACGGAATAGGCGTGTTTTTGCAGTTCCTTGTGTATGACATCCGTGTGTTTCAGCACTCCATGGCGCTAAAGTCAGTTAGCAAGGCCCATGGCCTGGAGTCAATGGCCCACGGCCTGGAGTCAATGGCCCACGGCCTGGAGTCAATGACTTCTGTCAAACAACCCTCCCATGGCGACTAAGTGATGTGGTGGAGGCAGGTGAGTGGGGGGCGGGGTGATATGTGGAGTGTGGTGGCAGGTGAGTGGGGGGCGGGGTGTGTGGGGGGTGTGGAGGCAGGTGAGTGGGGGGGTGGGGTGTGGAGGCAGGTGAGTGGGTGGGGTGGGGTGTGGAGGCAGGCGAGTGGGGGGCGGGGTGGGGTGTGGAGGCAGGCGAGTGGGGGGGGCAGGGAGGTATGTGAGGTGTGGAGACAGGTGAGTGGGGGGGTGGAGGCAGGTGAGTGGGGGGTGGAGGCAGGTGAGTGGGGGGGTATGTGGGGTGTGGAGGCAGGTGAGCGGAGGGGGGTGGTGTGTGGGTGTGGAAGCAGGCGAGTGGGGCGGGGTGGTGTGTGGGGTGTGGAGGCAGGTGAGTGGGAGGCGGAGTGGTGTGTGGAGGCAGGTGAGTGGGGGGGTGGTGTGTGGGGTGTGGAGACAGGTGAGTGGGGGGCGGGGTGGTGTGTGGGGTATGGAGGCAGGCGAGTGGGGCGGGGTGGTGTGTGGGGTGTGGAGGCAGGTGAGTGGGAGGCGGAGTGGTGTGTGGAGGCAGGTGAGTGGGGGGGTGGTGTGTGGGGTGTGGAGACAGGTGAGTGGGGGGCGGGGTGGTGTGTGGGGTGTGGAGAGAGGCGAGTGGGGGGGGGGGGGGGGGGGGCAGGTGAGTGGGTGGGGTGGGGTGGGGTGTGGAGGCAGGCGAGTGGGGGGGGCAGGGAGGTATGTGAGGTGTGGAGGCAGGTGAGTGGGGGGGTGGAGGCAGGTGAGTGGGGGGTGGAGGCAGGTGAGTGGGGGGGTATGTGGGGTGTGGAGGCAGGTGAGCGGAGGGGGGTGGTGTGTGGGTGTGGAAGCAGGCGAGTGGGAGGCGGAGTGGTGTGTGGAGAAAGGTAATTGGGGGGTGGGGTAGTGGCAGGTGAGTGGGGGGGGTGGTGTGTGGGTTGTGGAGTCAGGTGAGTAGATAATACTGTATGACTAGAGCGACACATTTCCTGTGAATAATTTCAAAAGGGCACCTGTTTTACAACAGGTTCCTAACCTCTTGGTTGCCTTTTGCCCTGTGGCACTCGACATTAGCAGCACCACCTGACGTGTGTCAATATGCATGGGGACGCAGGTTTTCTCTTAACACCAGCCTGCAGTAAATGGGGTGAGCGCCATTGTCCACTTGTCTGGGCTGTGGACTGGGGCTGAGGGGTCTGAGCACGTATCTATGAAATATAAGATGTTTCCTGGCACACTGTTTCTAAAGTGACCCTGGACAGTGAGCTAGCTGGAGAACTTCCCTCTTTTTCGGTGCAGTCAGTCACCAGGAACGGGTCAGGCTTCGTTTGATGTAATGGCGGCACATGAACGGCAAAGGTTAAACACGGATATGAAAGTGGGATAAAATAGAGAGGGCTTCCTCTTGAGCTGAAGTGCCTTTGGAAAATGGCAAATAATGTGGTGTTAGCCGAGCCCCCTCTCCGATACGGTGGGAGGTATACAGTACATAGATGGGCAGTTCCATGTTTGCACAGTAAAGTTTGCAGAGGCCTTGGGCTTGATCAGCACTCTGGGTAAAAGACTGTCTGAGAATTTAGACATACATGGAGGAATAGATCTGGTATTACGTAGCCCTATCTAGAGTCTGTCTGGATATATCTTCTGACTGGCCAATCACCACGGTTCGTCCCGGCCAATCACTACGGTTCGTCACGGCCAATCACCACGGTTCATCCCGGCCAATCACCACAGTTCATCCCGGCCAATCACCACGGTTCGTCATGGCCAATCACCGCGGTTCATCACGGCCTATTGCCACGGTTCATCACGGCCAAGCACCACGGTTCATCACGGCCAAGCAGCACGATTCAACATGGCCAATCACCACGGTTCATCACGGCCTATTGCCACGGTTCATCACGGCCAAGCACCACGGTTCATCACGGCCAAGCACCACGATTCAACATGGCCAATCACCACGGTTCATCACGGCCAAGCACCACGATTCAACACGGCCAAGCACCACGATTCATCCCGGCCAAGCTACATGGTTCATCAGGGTTCACCAGAAACCAACCAAGTCAACCGTGGTATGTTTTCCACGTTCACTGGTCTTCATCTGACATATTGGTCATCAGTCAATCCAAAACAAGATGGGATTAGCTAGTTGAGAAGGTAGCTAATTGAACCTAAAATATATCCCCATAACATATGACTTTGTTGTCAAAAGTACTTGGTCATGGTCATTTGCATAGTACTTTGTATTCAATCTACAGTATGTCCCTCTTGGCATGGAAAAATACATTCAAACTAGATCCTTTAGCACCTGAGTCACAGAGTTACTCTAACAGATTGAATTGAAAAGAGTCAGTAAGCCTGTGTTGCAGAAAAATGAATCCATGCATTTGTTACTTCTAGGTTAGACTACTGCAATGCTCTACTTTCCGACTACCCGGATAAAGCACTAAATAAACTTCAGTTAGTGGTAAATACGGCTGCTAGAATCCTGACTAGAACCAAGAAATTTGATCATATTACTCCAGTGCTATCTTCCCTACACTGGCTTCCTGTTAAGGCAAGGGCTGATTTCAAGGTTTTACTGTTAACCTATAAAGCGTTACATGGGCTTGCTCCTACCTATCTTTCCGAGTTGGTCCTGCCGACATACCTACACGTACGCTATGGTCACAAGACGCAGGCCTCCTAATTGTCCCTAGAATTTCTAAGCAAACAGCTGGAGGCAGGGCTTTCTCCTATAGATCTCCATTTTTATGGAATGGTCTGCCTACCCATGTGAGAGACGCAGACTCGGTCTCAACCTTTAAGTCTTTACTGAAGACTTATCTCTTCGGTAGGTCATATGATTGAGTGTAGTCTGGCCCAGGAGTGTGAAGGTGAAGGAAAGGCTCTGGAGCAACAAACCGCCCTTGCTGTCTCTGCCTGGCCGGTTCCCCTCTCTCCACTGGGATTCTCTGCCTCTAACCCTATTATAGGGGCTGAGTCACTGGCTTACTGGTGCTCTTTCATGCCGTCCCTAGGAGGGGTGCGTTACTTGAGTGGGTTGAGTTACTGACGTGATCTTCCTGTCTGGGTTGGCGCCCCCCCTTGGTTTGTGCTGTGGTGGAGATCTTTATGGGCTATACTCGGCCTTGTCTCAGGATTGTAAATTGGTGGTTGAAGATATCCCTGTGCTTTGGCAAAGTGAGTGGGGTTATATCCTTCCTGTTTGGCCCTGTCCGGGGGTATCATCGGATGGGGCCACAGTGTCTCCTGACCCCTCCTGTCTCAGCCTCCAGTATTTATGCTGCAGTAGTTTGTGTCGGGGGGCTAGGGTCAGTTGGTTATATCTGGTGTACTTCTCCTGTCTAATCCAGTGTCCTGTGTGAATTTAAGTATGCTCTCTCTAATTCTCTCTTTCTTTCTTTCTTTCTCTCTCTCGGAGGACCTGAGCCCTAGGACCATATGTCAGGACTACCGGGCATGATGACTCCTTGCTGTCCCCAGTCCACCTGGCCTTGCTGCTGTTCCAGTTTCAACTGTTCTGCCTGCGGTTATGGAACCCCTACCTGTCCCAGACCTGCTGTTTTCAACTCTTAATGATCGGCTATGAAAAGCCAACTGACATTTATTCCTGATTATTATTTGACCATGCTTGTCATTTATGAACATTTTGAACATCTTGGCCATGTTCTGTTATAATCTCCACCCGGCACAGGCAGAAGAGGACTGGCCACCCCTCATAGCCTGGTTCCTCTCTAGGTTTCTTCCTAGGTTTTGGCCTTTCTAGGGAGTTTTTCCTAGCCACCATGCTTCTACACCTGCATTGCTTGCTGTTTGGGGTTTTAGGCTGGGTTTCTGTACAACACTTCGAGATATTAGCTGATGTACGAAGAGCTATATAAAGTAAACTTGATTTGATTTGATGTTGTTGTTGTTGTTGTTCAAATCAGACAATGTTGGTGGCTTGGCTTGTGCCAGTACTATATAACACATTCTTTAAGGTGGCCCGAGGTGTGGTGTGGGCACAACATATTGTATGGTGCACCGCAGGCACCTTGCTGTGAGACAATAGGCCTGAATCAAAGCAGCGGGCTCCCCTGCCATGACATGGCTGCCTGCTAGGGAGGCTGCTGCAGGTACTTTGAGCAACGGGGCTGGGGTGGTGGGTAGCGGTGCGGGAGTGGGGCTGCTCTGGGCCCAGTTCCTTGAGGCGGACATGGGAACCGTTTGAAGTGGAGATTTACTTGCCAAACGGGAGGAGGACAAGGTCAACACTCTTTAAATAATACAAACTACTGTCTGTTGGAGAGAAAGGCAAATTTGGCATGAAAAGAGAATGCTTACCAGGAATCAGAACTGACATTTATATATGTAACTACTATTCCCTGAAGGAGGGAACAAGGTAAGACATAATGTGGGAAGTCAACAACCAATTAATTTCACTTGAATTCACGCCCAACCAGCCAATTGATGCCGAGCCTGCACTCAGAAGCCCTGCTTTCAGGGTTATAATATTGAAGCTCGCATTAATTTCCTCAATTCAATATCGCTCACACAGAGCGTTCAGGACCGAAGCCAGGTCCCAGGTCGGTACCATAGGCTCAGACACTGGTGTGAGCAGACGCACGCCTTTCAGGAACCTCACCACCAGAGGAGACCCCGGCATACAGCCGTCAATCCCAACATAACATGCCGAGATAGCTGCCATATAAACCTTCAATTTGGAAAAAGGAAGGCCTGCTCAAAAAACTCTTGCAAAAACATCAAAATGTCCACCAAAAAGCTCTGTAAAAAAGAAACTCCTTTAACCTGACACCAACCTTCAAACGAGCTTCACTTATATGGATATAAGCCTCTTGTAGAGGACGCATGCACCGACTGCAGAGTCGTAATCTGGTTCGAGGGTAAGCCCCTAGACGTCAAATTCAAACTTTCAGGTGCCAAACCCACAGATCACACATCTGCGGCCGTGGGTGCCAAACTCAATAGATTCCGATGACATGGAGCCCTCCATGGGTCCCCGCCCAACAGGCAGATGATCTCTGGGAACCAGTGTTGTCTGGACCAACGGGGTGCCACCAGAATTAACAACAGAACCTCCTGACGGACCCTCTTCACGGTGGATTGAATCAGGTGCACCGTAGGAAACGGATAGAACATGGTCCAAAGCCACTGATACGCCAAAGCATCCATTCCCAACGCAGCGCCCAGATCCCTCATTGAGAAGAACAGACAACAATGTGTCTTTTCTTGAGATGTGTAAAGATCTATGTTGGCCCCGCCGAAACAGTCCCATATGTGGGCAACCCATGAGGGGTGCAGTCTCCACTCCTTAGAGAAAGTAGATCCACACCCATGTTGAGAGATCCGGCAAGACAACGTCACCCTGAAGGGCAGGAAATGCGCACTGCTCCATAAAGGAAAGATAACGGGCCAGGTTTAGGAGAGAGAGACAGCGTCCCCCCTGGCTGTTGATGTACACCACCGCCGTCCTGTTGACGGACCTTACCAACACATGCTGGCCCTCCAACACTGGAGGGAGACGCCTTAGAGCTAGCAAAATAGACAGTAGCTAGGCAATTGATATGCAGCACCCTTTGCACTGTTGACCAAAATGAGTAATGCCATGGTGAAATTACAGCTGCATAAATCAAAAGGCAAGATGGACGGGAGGCTGTCATAGCACTTAACCAAAATGGCCGAATGACTCAGCAGAATCCTCCTAAGGAAATTATCTCGTCGGTGAGATGGCAAGCATGGGTTAAGCCCCCTGAGCTGTTTACTGTGTTGAATATGTTTGTGCAGAATGAGAAGGCAAGAAAACATTTTAGTGGGGGGGATTCCTTCACAAAATGAATAGCTCTCTGACTAAATTACATTTCTGCTGGAATTAAATGATGGGATACAGTCTCTGCACAAGATCACAGTGGGAGGGCAATATCGCTAAAAGGCTTTTAGTGGATTAATTTGATGTCCCCCCCTCCCTTTCCTTTTTCCCCTCCTTTGTTCCATGTCCAGGTGCTCATAAACTACGGCATTCCTTTGCAATGACATTTAGTGGTGAGGACGTGGCCAGGAGCCAATGGGGGGGGGGGGGTTGCAGTGTTCAAGGAGGTGGATGGGGGGGGGGGGCAGAGAGGTACCTCCTCTGGGTGCTAATTCATCCTCCACCTCCTCAAGTCTGGCCTTATACATAGCATCACAGAAAGCATTCTAGCAATCTAAGGGAGGATTTCCAAGGCCCTGATTGGGCATAGTCCTGGACTAGAATTCACATTCAGTTTAGATTTTTCTATTGATCTTTTTAGACCAGAACCAGGGTTAATCTGGCTTCAGAATCAGAGCTTTAGGGACAAATGTACAGGCCCAACTGTAAAGAGAGAGCTTCATAAGCATCATTTTAGATCAAACGTAGTGCACTATGTGTTGAATAGGGTTTTATTAGGGCTCCCGAGTGACGCAGCAGTTTAAGGCACTACATCTCAGTCACTACAGTCCCTAGATCGAATCCAGGCTGTATCACATCTGGCTTTGATTGGGAGTCCCATAGGGTGACGCACAATTGGTCCAGCGCCGTCCGGGTTTGACCAAGGTCGGCCATCATTGTAAATAAGATTTTTTTCTTAAATGGCTTGCCTTGTTTAAATAAAGGTTATTGTTTAAAAATCACATGCTACTAGCTGGGCTCAAAGGGAACAAATTAAGCATTTTCTTTCTTAAACGCACAGAGGTTGAGGTAGGCACAAATGCATCGATCCTTTGAGATTGATCTGGTAAAGAGAAAAAAAAGGATAAAAGCTAGCTATGTGTTCGTTGTTTTCATTGTGGATATCTGTGTCATTACAAGAGTGGACTAGAGCCATGTTATATGAGGCGCCGTACTGTGTTGCTGTGCAGCGACAAGGCTAGGAGAGATCAATACTCAACCCTCTCCTTTGATGCAGGTCTTTTACAACACGGCTCAGTATAACAAGCATGCCTGCTAGAACAGAAATAACCCTCTTTTGTGTGGATGACGAAAGCCGATGCTGTGAAAGAAAAGTGTTCGCCTCTGTTTACTGCTCACAATTCTTCTCTTTCTCTAGTGTCACACTGAATAGGTGTACCTGAGCAAGGACATATGCACATGCTTGCAAAGGCACATACTGTACACAATACAATGCGAAGCGCACAACCATGCACACTCACCCCCACTCACCACACACATTTCAACACACACACACACCATAAACAAACACACACCACCCAAACTGATCAATTAGGAGGTAATGTCAAAGCCAAAGAGATCATAAAAGTCACTGTGGATATCCCATTGATATCGTAAGGATATATTTCCTAAACAAAATAAAGAAATACAAATGAAAAGTGTTGAATTCTCATGAAAAAAAAGAATGTACCAACCCCTTTAATTTGAATTAGGAGATTACAAAGACATTGTGAAAAGAACATTAATTGTTTAGAGTTTGCCAGGGTTTGTTATGATGACCCTTGTATATTTGAATAATGGCCATAATAATACAATGACAGTGATGAATCGCTCCGTTACTGTTACATCAAAGATTTTTAATAAGTAAACCAAGATAGACCACCGCCTATCGTTTCCAATGGGCAGAACATGCAAGGAGGTGGACAGAACCAAGCATGAGCTAGCAAGATCCTATTGGCGCACTCTAGCATGCATTTGCATATTTCCGTTAGGGAATGCCTACTCTGTGAACTGTTCATTTACACAGCTCAATGGCCACCGTGACTATTACGGCTCTATTCATCATTAATTACACATTTCCTAATGCCCTGTTTGCTTGAGTCTGCTGGACCAAAAGCATCAATGGCAGGACGGAAATAAAGAATCATCTATCTCAGACATGTAATCACTCTAATTGTTATCACTTTGGAGAAAGTTTGTAGACGCTGTCATCGTGTGATTACTTGGTGTTAGTCATGATGTCTGTGCAGGAAGGGGTAATCAAAGATAAATGTCCCCAATCATCACAACGTTTCATTTTATCACTCATGCTCCAGCACTTTTTAATTTTAACAGAGTTTAAGATAATTCTTATCTTTCATGATGTCCATTTTCTTAAGGCCATGATACACTGCCAATTTATTAAGGCAATATGGGTAGTACACCAGAAGAGGGTTTCCCGACTACCCCTAAATTGACGCAATGTAAAGGCAATTGGGTCCCTTACAAATAATCATCTGATTAATCATCTGAAATAATAGCATCACCAATAGCGAAAATATGTGAGACAGATACAGAAGAGTTGTTTAATATAGGCCATGGCTATTCAACTCTTACCATCCGGTTTTCTTCTCTACCTGATAATTAATTGCACACAGCTGGTGTCCCAGGTCTAATCGGTCCCTGATTACAGCGGAACAATTAAAAAAATTAAGTAGAACTGACTTCGAGGTCCAGAGTTGAGTTTAAAGGGCATAGGCTATGAGCTACTCAGATGGAAGACATATTTATATTTGACTCTACTAAACTCTCCTCATTTCCCTCTGAACAGAGAAGATGGAGCTGATATTTACTGGTGAAGCCGAGTCTGTCATGAAGACTCAAACCAACACTTCAACTTGAACTCGAGCTCTCAAGCTCTCATATCCTAGCAGCACACAGCACACAGTGAATGAGACATGCTAACCTCTCACCATTACAATAACAGGGGAGGTTAGCATTTTATATCATACCCCCAGGACATGCTAACCTCTCACCATTACAATAACAGGGGAGGTTAGTATTTTATATCATACCCCCAAGACATGCTAACCTCTCACCATTACAATAACAGGGGAGATTGGCATTTTATATCATACCCCCAAGACATGCTAACCTCTCACCATTACAATAACAGGGGAGGTTAGTATTTTATATCATACCTCCAAGACATGCTAACCTCTCACCATTACAATAACAGGGGAGGTTAGTATTTTATATCATACCCCCAAGACATGCTAACCTCTCACCATCACAATAACAGGGGAGGTTAGTATTTTATATCATACCCCCAAGACATGCTAACCTCTCACCATTACAATAACAGGGGAGGTTAGTATTTTATATCATACCCCCAAGACATGCTAACCTCTCACCATTACAATAACAGGGGAGGTTAGTATTTTATATCATACCCCCAAGACATGCTAACCTCTCACCATCACAATAACAGGGGAGGTTAGTATTTTATATCATACCCCCAAGACATGCTAACCTCTCACCATTACAATAACAGGGGAGGTTAGTATTTTATATCATACCCCCAAGACATGCTAACCTCTCACCATTACAATAACAGGGGAGGTTAGTATTTTATATCATACCCCCAAGACATGCTAACCTCTCACCATTACAATAACAGGGGAGGTTAGTATTTTATATCATACCCCCAAGACATGCTAACCTCTCACCATTACAATAACAGGGGAGGTTAGTATTTTATATCATACCCCCAAGACAGGCTAACCTCTCACCAGTACAATAACAGGGGAGATTAGTATTTTATATCATACCCCCAAGACAGGCTAACCTCTCACCATTACAATAACAGGGGAGATTAGCATTTTTCAGGGTGTATGATATTCATGCCTCTTTCTCACTCACCATTATTTACAATTCATTCAGGAATATCCGTAATCATTTCAAATCCAAAGTGCTAGAGTACAGAACCCCCCCCCCCCTAAAAAAGTTAGTTTTCTTCCATCTAGTGTTGCACCAGTACTGTGGTAATATCACGGTACCAAAATGTACCAAAACTTATGTTACCAATATTTTAGAATACTGTAGTACCGTTTCTTATTCTACCAAATTTGTCAGCACTACCAAACCAGCTGACGGCAGCTATAAAATGATTATAAAGTCAGTTTGTAATAAATAAATACATATTTTAAAAACAGCAACTAGTCTCTTAATGTCCACTTTTATGCACATCTCACGTCTAGCTAGCCCCATCACTTTTCATCCATCACTCACATGCTATTCTCCGTCCACTCTTCCTATGCATCTATTTCTCCATCGGTTTTTAATATATAATTTAGCTGTGATGGAGAGCGGGGATGCAGACCCTGATAGGGTGACCACATTTAAAATACCCAAATGAGGGACATTCACAGGACAGTCTCACCTACATTTCCTTTTTTTGCTACAGATATAGCCTATTGAATCTCATTATGTAACACGCATAAAATGCATCCTCCAATTGCAATATCTGCCTATGCCAACATATATTGTCTCAAGAAAATTTACTATTTTTAATACCCTCAAACACCAAGTGAGGCATACCTAATTTCAAAATAGGTCATCATCACAATCGTGATGCAATTTCAGAATGTCCCCCCCGTCTCCAGTGAAAGTTGCGCCCCTGCTAAAATCTCATTATACTATGCTATTATATTTGGTTCTGTTATGTAGAATACTAATGAATCATTATGTGATCTCCCAAGACATTGGGTCAGCTTTGATTTAACTTTACTGAACGAGCACCGGTTTGCTCGAGCAGCACTATACCCCTGCAAATGCTGCACCGAACGAGCTAATTCAATGCACCTAGCCTACTCTTTTGCCTCGTGCAATTATTATTATATATATATTGATGCAGGAACAAGAGACCACATGTGACTGTTTTGTGAAATTCTGGGAATATTTGGACAAGGAAACATTTCTGGTTGGTCTCAGCCAGGGAATGTAAAACAGGAAGGGATACGTTTCAAATGGGACTGAGTGAGGTAGCAGCTAATACAGTATGTTTAATGAGCAACTAAGGAGCATGGAGGGCCTCACAAGTTTGAGGAAATTACCTTTTTTTCTGTCAGTCTAATACACCTAATTACTTTTGCTCCTATTCTGTAGCTCTTCATCAGAAGCTTTTTGTAAGTAGGCCTAGTCTGTCCTAACTCTCCTCTAAAAGTTTAGCTGGAATTTAACCCAAAAGGATTTGAGAAATGTCATTGGTTGACGATTGTCACGATCGTGTGGCGGATTAACGGACCAAAATGCAGCACTTGGAAAATAAGCCATCTTCTTTTATTATAACAACACGAAGATGAACACGAACAAAACACTTTAACAAACAAACAAAACAACAAAACGACCGTGAAGCTACAAACGTTGTGCAAATACAAACAGGCTACTAACGTTCTGACATAGACAATTACCCACCATTAATGAGAGCCTATGGCTACCCTAAATAAGGCTCCCAATCAGAGACAACCGACATCAGCTGTCTCTAATTGGGAACTCATTCAGGTAACCATAGACTCTTCTAGATCACTCACCAACATAGACAACGCTAGACATCTATACTAAACACAAAACCATAACTACAACCCATAACCCCTTTACCAAATAAACACCCAAAACCAACAAAACATAAACATTCCCCATGTCACACCCTGACCTAACTAAAATAATAAAGAAAACAAAGAATAATAAGGCCAGGGCGTGACAACGATAGGCCTATGACATTGGCCCAAGTCTCATCTTGTGCAGAATATCAGACCTCAACAACAAGGGGAGAAGTGTATAACATCACCAGTATATACAGTACCAGTCACAAGTTTGGACACACCTACTCATTCCAGTTTTTTTCTATTTTTACTATTTTACTATTTTTACTTTAATGTAGAAAATAGTAAACATTATGAAAAACCATTGAATGAGTAGGTGTGTCCAAACTTTTGACTGGTACAATGTATCTAGTCATAAGTTCAACGTGACTCCAAGAGACAGGTTGGAATGTCTGACTCAAATACAGGACAATATCAACTTTGTTTTTCTCAATTAGTGTTGTTCGAATGGGTTGATCAAATCCAGGACAGGATTGTTTGGTTGCGGGACAAAGGGACAATATACGGGACTATCCCGTACAACCCGGGACATGTGGTCACCCTAGACAATGATGAGTCTTATGTTGTTACATGTGATACATAGCGGTGGAGCAAAGTTGATACATTGTATAATGTTATCTCCTGGTATAACCAAGAGTACAGGCCAGTCTGAGGAAGCTTTGCAATTGCAAGTTCTCTGTCACTCAGAGAACCAGAGTGCCAGAGAGGAAAGGGAGCACAGCTTCATGACAGGAATGATGTCAGCTTTACAGCAAAGAAAAAAATATGACCCATATTACCGGAGCTACCTGTAATTCTTCCTGCACAATTTCGTGTTCATTTTATGTAACTTCTCATCCCGGGTCGCTAATTGTTGGTTTGATAACAAACAACGTTGATCGGTCATGTTACCTAGCAACCTGCTAACTTGAAAGTAGCTCTAGACTAATTTGATTGGCCCATGAAGAAAGGAAAAGGGTCTGCTACTCGTGAGATGTGCTCAATGGTAGGATTCATATAGGTCTAATGGAAGCCTAAACTATATCAAAAACCAACCCCTTTCTGTTGTTCCTTAAATTGGTTGGGAGCAGTGTGTGTCAGGCCCAAAAACCCAGAGCTGAACTAAACACTGTGGTACTTTGAGGCTAGCAAGGCCTCTGAGCCCAATGAAACAACTGGTATGTTCAGGACAAGAGCTTGTTGAGAGCAACAGATGTGCTTTTCTGTCCTCCACACATCGCGCAGTCCGTTTAGTGAAGACTTCTCAGACAAGTGTGGCTAATAGGGACTCATCACCCGCAATTAGAAGGTCCTCTGCCAGTCTAATCTCCTCCTATCAGCCACTGGCAACGTAGAGCCATGCTTCAAATAAAATCACATTTTATTGGTCACATACACATATTTAGCAGATGTTATTGCGGGTGGAGAGAAATGCTTGTGTTCCTAACTCTAACAGTGCAGTAGTATCTAACAATACACAACAATACACACAAATCAAAATGTATGGAATTAAGAAATATATAAATATTAGATCAAGCAATGTCAGAGTGGCATTGACTAAAGTATAGTAGAATAGAATACAGTATGTACATATGAGATGAGTAAAGCAATATGTAAACATTATTGAAGTGACTAGTGTTCATGTTACGATTGTCATAATGATTGGACCAAGATGCAGCGTGGTATGTTTCCATCCTTTTATTAGGAAGAGAAAACTCAAAGAACAAAAACAATAGTGCGAACAAACGAAACGTGAAGCTCAGAGTAGTGCTCACAGGCAACTATACCTAGACAAGATCCCACAAAGCACAATGGGGAAATGGCTACCTAAATATGATCCCCAATCAGAGACAACTATAAACAGCTGCCTCTGATTGGGAACCACACAAGGCCAACATAGACATACAATTCCCCTAGATAACCCACCCTTAATCACACCTCGGCCCAACCAACATAGAGAATAAACAGCTCTCTATGGTCAGGTCGTGACAGTTCAATTATTAAAGTGGCCAATGATTCCAAGTCTGTGTACAGTCGTGGCCAAAAGTTTTGAGAATGACACAAATATACATTTTCACAGAGTTTGCTGCCTCAGATTGTATCATCCAATTTGCAAATACTCCAGAATGTTATGAAGAGTGATCAGATGAATTGCAATGAATTGCAAAGTCCCTCTTTGCAATGCAAATGAACTGAATCCTCAAAAAATATTTCCACTGCATTTCAGACCTGCCACAAAAGGACCAGCTGACATCATGTCAGCGATTCTCTCGATAACACAGGTGTGAGAGTTGACGAGGACAGGGCTGGAGATCACTCTGTCATGCTGATTGAGTTCGAATAACAGACTGTAAGCTTCAAAAGGAGGGTGGTGCTTGGAATCATTGTTCTTCCTCTGTCAGCCATGGTTACCTGCAAGGAAACACGTGCCGTCATCATTGCTTTGCACAAAAAGGGCTTCACAGGCAAGGATATTGCTGCCAGTAAGATTTCACCTAAATCAACCATTTATTGCATCATCAAGAACTTCAAGGAGAGTGGTTCAATTGTTGTGAAGAAGGCTTCAGGGCGCCCAAGAAAGTCCAGCAAGCGCCAGGACCATCTCCTAAAGTTGATTCAGCTGTGGGATCGGGGCACCACCAGTACAGAGCTTGCTCAGGAATTGCAGCAGGCAGGTGTGAGTGCATCTGCACGCACAGTGAGGCGAAGACTTTTGGAGGATGGCCTGGTGTCAAAAAGGGCAACAAAGAAGCCACTTCTCTCGAGGAAAAACATCAGGGACAGACTGATATTCTTAAAAAGGTACAGGGATTGGACTGCTGAGGACTGGGGTAAAGTAGTATTCTCTGATGAATCCCCTTTCCGATTGTTTGGGGCATCCAGAAAAAAAGCTTGTCCGTAGAAGACAAGGTGAGCGCTACCATCAGTCCTGTGTCCTGCCTGTAAATCATCCTGAGACCATTCATGTGTGGGGTTGCTTCTCAGCCAAGGGATTGGGCTCACTCACAATTTTGCCTAAGAACACAGCCATGAATAAAGAATGGTGCCAACACATCCTCGAGAGCAACTTCTCCCAACCATCCAAGAACAGTTTGGTGATGAACAATGCCCTTTCCAGCATGATGGAGCACCTTGCCATAAGGCAAAAGTGATAACTAAGTGGCTCGGGGAACAAAACATCGATATTTTGGGTCCATGGCCAGGAAACTCCCCAGACCGTAATCCCATTGAGAACTTGTGGTCAATCCTCAAGAGGCGGGTGGACAAACAAAAACCCACAAATACTGACAAACTCCAAGCATTGATTATGCAAGAATGGGCTGCCATCAGTCAGTATGTGGCCCAGAAGTTAATTGACAGCATGCCAGGGCGGATTGCAGAGGTCTTGAAAAAGAACGGTCAACACTGCAAATATTGACTCTTTGCATCAACTTCATGTAACTGTCAATAAAAGCCTTTGACACTTATGAAATGCTTGTAATTATACTTCAGTATTCCATAGTAACATCTGACAAAAATATCTAAAGACACTGAAGCAGCAAACTTTGTGGAAATTAATATTTGTGTCATTCTCAAAACTTTTGGCCACGACTGTATATAGAGCAGCAGGCTTTAAGGTGCAGGGTTGCGTAACCGGGTGGAAACCGGCTAGTGATGGCTATTTAACAGTCTGATGACCTTGAGATAGAAGCTGTTTTTCAGTCTCTCGGTCCCAGCTGTGATGCTCCTGTACTGACCTCGCCTTCTGGATGATAGCGGGGTGAAAAGGCCGTGGCTCGGGTGGTTGACGTCCTTGGTGATCTTTTTGCTCTTCCTGTGACATCGGGTGCTGTAGGTGTCCTGAATGGTAGGTAGTTTGCCCCCGGTGATGCATTGGGCAGACCACACCACCCTCTGGAGAGACCTGCGATTGTGGTGGTGTGGTTGCTGTACCAGGCGGTGATACAGCCTGACAGGATGCTCTCAATTGTGCATCTGTAAAAGTTTGTGAGGGTTTTAGGGGCCAAGCCAAATTTCTTCAGCCTCCTGAGTTTGAAGAGGCGCTGTTGCGCCTTCTTCACTACACTGTCTGTGTTGGTACACCATTTCAGATCGTTAGTGATGTGTACGCCAAGGAACTTGAAGCTTTTCAACTTCTCCACTACTGTCCCGTCGATGTGGATAGGGGCGTGCTCCTTCTGCTGTTTCCTGAAGTCCTGAAGTCAGCCTCTTTGTTTTGGTGACGTTGAGTGAGAGATTATTTTCCTGGCACCATTTGCCCAGGGCCCTCACCTCCTCCCTGTAGGCTGTCTCGTCATGGTAATCAGGCCTACTACTGTTGTGTCATCTGCAAACTTGATGATTGAGTTGGAGGTGTGCGTGGCCACGCAGTCATGGGTGAACAGGGCGTACAGGAGGGGGCTGAGCACGCACCCTAGTGGGGCCCCTGTGTTGAGAGTCAGTGAAGTGGAGGTGTTGTTTCCTACCTTCACCACCTGGGGGGGCGGCCCAGTACCCAAGCTTAAAGATGAGCTTGGAGGGTACTGTGTTGTTGAATGATGAGCTATTGCAGACTGGGATAGGGAGAGATTGAATATGTCCGTAAACACTCCAGGCAGCTGGTCTGCGCATGCTCTGAGGACACGGCTAGGGATGCCATCTGGGCCGGTGGGCCGGCGAGGGTTAAAGCGCTTAAATGTCTTACTCACGTTGTCCACGGAGAAGGAGAGCCCACAGTCCTTGGTAGTGTGCCTCGTCGGTGGCACTGTGGTATCCTCAAAGCGGACAAAGATGGTATTTAGCTACACTGTTTGTTCGGCCATATTCCCAGTCCCCTTGCCATGGTTAAATGAGGTGGTTTGTGCTTTAATTTTTGCTCGAATACTGCCATCTATCCACGGTATCTAGTTTGGGTAGGTTTTAATAGTCACAGTGGGTACAACATTTCCTATACACTACCTGATGAACTCAGTCACTGTATCCTTGTATTTGTCTATGTTATTCTCAGAGGCTACCCGGAATCAAATCCCAATCCGCGTGATCAAAACAATCTTGAAGCATGGATTCCGATTGAACTACTGCCACAGTCTCTTTGGCTAATTTCTAAGTATGAGATTCTATTGTACAGTTTGTGTGTGCGTGCGTGTGTGTGTGTGTGTGTGTGTCAAATCCATGTTAGTGAATTTGAGTGGAGTGAGTTGAGGGGTGTTGCCGCCGGCATTCTCCCAGACACACCATGCAAGTTCCAAATATTTTCTGGCCTAAATATGGGCTGGAAGTGAGGTAGCCTTAGGACAATATACAGCTACTTTAGGTTTTAATGAAGCAATATCCTTTCTGTCAAGAAGTGCATCACACCAATAAAGCTGATTTAGTCTATATATTGTTATGTCAATGACAAATAAAGTATTTCCTCAAAACAGGAGGAAACACATTAGAGCACATTATATGTTCTCGTGTCTGTGTAACCCTGCAAATACAGTGCCTAGTGAAAGTCGATAAGTATTTTGGAGTAGATTGTGTAGATCAATAGGAAAAATGTAATCCCTTTTTACATGTCATTTCAAGAAATCAAAATGTGAAAACTGTGCAAGGGGTACTGTGGTGTCATAAAACCTGCTCTCTACATGTCCAGCTCTGTCTCTAAAACCACAACATGTCCTGCTCTGTCTCATTAAGTCCCCACCATGTCACCTCTGTCTCATTAAGTCCCCACCATGTCACCTCTGTCTCATTAAGACCCCACCATGTCACCTCTGTCTCATTAAGACCCCACCATGTCACCTCCGTCTCATTAAGACCCCACCATGTTACCTCTGTCTCATTAAGTCCCCACCATGTCACCTCTGTCTCATTAAGTCCCCACCATGTATTGCTCTGTCTCATTAAGTCCCCACCATGTCACCTCCGTCTCATTAAGTCCCCACCATGTTACCTCTGTCTCATTAAGTCCCCACCATGTCACCTCAGTCTCATTAAGTCCCCACCATGTCACCTCTGTCTCATTAAGTCCCCACCATGTCACCTCCGTCTCATTAAGTCCCCACCATGTTACCTCTGTCTCATTAAGTCCCCACCATGTCACCTCAGTCTCATTAAGTCCCCACCATGTCACCTCTGTCTCATTAAGTCCCCACCACGTATTGCTCTGTCTCATTAAGTCCCCACTATGTCACCTCTGTCTCATTAAGTCCCCACCATGTCACCTCTGTCTCATTAAGTCCCCACCATGTCACCTCTGTCTCATTAAGTCCCCACCATGTCCTGCTCTGTCTCATTAAGTCCCCACTATGTCACCTCTGTCTCATTAAGTCCCCACCATGTCACCTCTGTCTCATGAAGTCCCCACCATGTCACCTCTGTCTCATGAAGTCCCCATCATGTCACCTCTGTCTCACTAAGTCCCCACCATGTCACCTCTGTCTCATGAAGTCCCCACCATGTCACCTCTGTCTCATTAAGTCCCCACCATGTCACCTCTGTCTCATGAAGTCCCCATCATGTCACCTCTGTCTCACTAAGTCCCCACCATGTCACCTCTGTCTCATGAAGTCCCCACCATGTCCTGCTCTGTCTCATTAAGTCCCCGCCATGTCCTGCTCTGTCTCATTAAGTCCCCACCATGTCACCTCTGTCTCATTAAGTCCCCACCATGTCACCTCTGTCTCATTATGGCCATCAGGTAGACATTTTGTCATCTCGAGAGGAAAGTAAAATCAAACTGTGTGGCAGAGCTGTGTTTTATTAAAGGGATTTCCCTTCAATATGTAATTACCTTTGACATTTTCCCCTACTTACTCTGTCGGATTTGACTTTACATTTACACGGGAAAAGCCCTGCTATCTTAATAACTGAGTTGCGTATGAACACCTGAGTTAAACAACAGGATGTGTGGTCAATGGACTGTGTGGGCCTGCTGGGACTATTTTTACACTTCTACTGCCATACAGTGATACTGGATCATGGCCTTAGTAACAGGTACTAGCTATCTCTGTGAGGATGGTAGATATGGCTTTGCGGAAGGAATATGTGCAAAGTGCAAATCAGCTGGTTCATGGATGATGTGTTAATTATCCCCTATCAAGTAAATGCCCCAAGTTCAAGATGGAATCCGCATTAGGGGAAACAGCGGCACTGTTCGCCCCCCAGGGCCTTTGTTATTGTTGATTAAATGGGCAATGATGTCAGAGGGGCGTAAAGGCGTGAGGCGTAAATAAGATGCAGAAGAAAGCCTTGATTAACGCCAATCATGGTATTGGGTCACAACTTGGGGTGCTAAAATTAGTGCCTCTCTATCTCTCTGTGCGAACAAAGACACTTGGTAATTACACAGCTCTGGACGCGCTGCTGCCAACGCTTTCTGGTTATTGTGTGGCGCTTATTATTTTTAATTGCTACTTAAGAATTTGCATTAGTGGGGAAACATGAAGTCAAAGGCGACGGGAAAGTTAAGGGGCTAATAGCAGTTTACAGTTAAGTCGCTCAACAACACCGTTCGGCGACCAGACTGCGGGTGTTTTGGGAGAAACATTGAGTAATTATGCTGTTAGGTTTGGTCTTGAAACTTTTATGTGTGTTGATGTGTTGGTATGATGGAGGGTGTGTGTGTGTGTGTGTGTGTGTGTGAGTGTGTGTGTGTGTGTGTGTGTGTGTCTGTGTCACACAGGCTCTCCGCTCTACCAAGGCTGACCTCTCTCCTCTGTTCACATCCTCCTAGATATATCCGCTGCCTTCGACACCGTGAACCAACAGATCCTCCTCTAGCTAACAACCTGGTAACTTTACCAGTATATCCAAACACTGGAGGGCACAGTAAGAAAGAGAAGGGATAGCTTCTTCAGGAGATCAATTATCATGACAATGGAGTCACTGACATATAAAGAACGCAATGAATGAATAACAGATCTCTTGCATGTCCTCATCACAAGACTGATGTTTTTAAAGAGACAGTGTACCATTTTCAACTTAATGCATCTCAATAGCAAAATGGTGCTTTAACACAATGTAAAAACCTAATATTCCACAAATTACTTTGTAATTTCAATGATAGGCATTCATATTAACATTTTAGCTTAAATAATAAACTAATGTATTTACAGTGTTAAATATTAGTTTCTAGGGCACAACATTTGTTTCAAAAGTAGCTAGAAATCATATAGGTCCAATATAGACTGTATCTCAATCAATTTAATACATCTGTAACGGTAGTCCTCCTCCTCTTCATCCGAAGGGGAGGAGTAGTGATGGAACCAAGGCGCAGCGTTTTGAAATGACATAATATTTATTAAACAAGACAGGAAAAAACACGAAACGAAACCACTTGCAATAATTAACAAAATAACAAAACGAAAACGTAGACAAACCTGGACGACGAACTTACATGAAACACGAAGAACGCACGAACAGGGAAAATAGACTACACAAAAAGAACGATGTACAAACAAACCGAACAGTCCCGTATGGTGCGACAAACACTGACACAGGAGACAACCACCCACAAACAAACAGTGTGAAAACACCTACCTTAATATGACTCTCAACCAGAGGAAATGAAAAACACCTGCCCCTAATTGAGAGCCATATCAGGTCACCCTTAAACAAACATAGAAACACATAACATAGACTGCCCACCCAAACTCACGCCCTGACCGACTAACACATACAAAATAACATACAACCGGTCAGGAACGTGACAACATCTAATTTTCTGGTGCTCCTAAATGTCATGTGGAGCTCTTAACTTTTTAAAGTTGGGAGCACCAGTGCTACCAATGAGAATTTTTCATTTAGAGACCCGGGCATCACGTATCCCTGTGTCCCTGGCAAACCTCTCAGCTTGGATGTTGGCCCACCACCTCAAGCTCAACCTCAACACGACTGAGCTGCTCTTCCTTGGGGCCTGCCCGCTCCAAGACCTCTCCATCACATTTTTTACATTTACATTTTAGTCATTTAGCAGACGCTCTTATCCAGAGCGACTTACAGTAGAGTGCATACATTTTATTACATTTTACATACTGAGACAAGGATATCCCTACCGGCCAAACCCTCCCTAACCCGGACGACGCTATGCCAATTGTGCGTCGCCCCACGGATCACGGTTGACAACTGAACGGTGTCCACCTCCCAGAGCGCAAAGAACTAGGCGTGACCCTGGATAAAAACCCTGTCTTTCTCTGCAAACATCAAAGCAGTGACTCTATCCTGCAGGTTTAGGTTCTACAACATCTGTAGAGTATGACCTTTCCTCACACAGGAAGCAGTGACTCTATCCTGCAGGTTTAGGTTCTACAACATCTGTAGAGTATGACCTTTCCTCACACAGGAAGCAGTGACTCTATCCTGCAGGTTTAGGTTCTACAACATCTGTAGAGTATGACCTTTCCTCACACAGGAAGCAGTGCAGGTCCTATAATCCAGGCTCTTTTCATCTTCCGTCTGGACTACAGCATCTCTGTTAGCTGGGCTCCCCACTTGTGCCATTACACCAGAACACCGCAGCCTGCCTGGTGTTCAACCTCCCCAAATCTCCCATGTCACCCCGCTTCTCCCCACACTCCACTGGCTTTCATTTGAAGTTCACATCCACTTCAAGATCCTGGTGCTTGCCTACGGAGCTGCAAGAGGTACTGCCCCTCCCTACCTTAATAAGGCTAGGCTCAAACCCTGCATGCCAACCTTAGCACTCCATTGTGCCGGATCTGGTCTCTTGGCCGTCCCACCCCTACAGGGGGGTCAGCTCCCGCTCAGCCCAGGCAAAGACCTTCTCTGTCATGGCACCCAAATGGTGGAACAAGCTTCCCCCTAATGTCAGGACAGTGGAAAGTGACTATTGTGAAAGTGTGTCTATGTGTGAGTGTGTGGCATCAATATGCATGTGTGTGTGTGGGTGTGTTTTGTGTGTGTGAGCTTATGTAGTGTCTGTGTGTGTGTGTGTGTGTGTGTGTGTGTGTGTGTGTGTGTGTGTGTGTGTGTGTGTGTGTGTGTGTGTGTGTGTGTGTGTGTGTGTGTGTGTGTGTGTGTGTGTGTGTGTGTGTGTGTGTGTGTGTGTGTGTAGCACGTAGCGTGTAGTGTGTTGCGTGTTGTGTGTGTGAGTGTGTGTGTAAGTATACATAGAGCCAGTGCAAGAGAGGCAGTGCAAAGAAATGACGATAAATAAATAATAAAGGGGTCAATGTAAATAGTCAGGGTGGCCATTTGATTAACTGTTCAGCATTCTAATGACTTGGGGGTAGAAGCTGTTCAGCAGTCTAATGACTTGGGGGTAGAAGCTGTTCAGCAGTCTAATGACTTGGGGTAGAAGCTGTTCAGCAGTCTAATGACTTGGGGTAGAAGCTGTTCAGCAGTCTAATGACTTGGGGTAGAAGCTGTTCAGCAGTCTAATGACTTGGGGGTAGAAGCTGTTCAGCATTCTAATGACTTGGGGTGGAAGCTGTTCAGCAGTCTAATGACTTGGGGTAGAAGCTGTTCAGCAGTCTAATGACTTGGGGGTAGAAGCTGTTCAGCAGTCTAATGACTTGGGGGTAGAAGCTGTTCAGCAGTCTAATGACTTGGGGGTAGAAGCTGTTCAGCAGTCTTATGACTTGGGGGTAGAAGCTGTTCAGCAGTCTAATGACTTGGGGGTAGAAGCTGTTCAGCAGTCTAATGACTTGGGGGTAGAAGCTGTTCAGCAGTCTAATGACTTGGGGTTAGAAGCTGTTCAGCAGTCTAATGACTTGGGGGTAGAAGCTGTTCAGCAGTCTAATGACTTGGGGGTAGAAGCTGTTCAGCAGTCTAATGACTTGGGGGTAGAAGCTGTTCAGCAGTCTAATGACTTGGGGGTAGAAGCTGTTCAGCAGTCTAATGACTTGAGGGTAGAAGCGGTTTAGCAGTCTAATGACTTGGGGGTAGAAGCTGTTCAGCAGTCTAATGACTTGGGGGTAGAAGCTGTTCAGCAGTCTAATGACTTGGGGGTAGAAGCTGTTCAGCAGTCTAATGACTTGGGGGTAGAAGCTGTTCAGCAGTCTAATGACTTGGGGGTAGAAGCTGTTCAGCAGTCTAATGACTTGGGGGTAGAAGCTGTTCAGCAGTCTAATGACTTGGGGGTAGAAGCTGTTCAGCAGTCTAATGGCTTGGGGGTAGAAGCTGTTCAGGAGCCTTTTGGTCCCAAACTTGGCGCTCCGGTACTGCTTGCCGTGCGGCAGGAGAGAGAACAATCTATGACTTGGCTGGCTGGAGACTTTGACAATTCTTTGGGCCTGACACCGCCTGGTATAGAGGTCCTGGATGGCATTTATATACATAATTTAACAGTACATCACACAACATTATTACACACTACTCTACCACTACATATCTACAATACAACACATTATTACACACTACTCTACCACAACATATCTACAATACAACACATTATAACACACTACTCTACCACTACATATCTACAATACAATACATTATAACACACTACTCTACCACTACATATCTACAATACAATACATTATTACACACTACTCTACCACTACGTATCTACAATACAACACATTATTACACTCTACCACTACATATCTACAATACAACACATTATAACACACTACTCTACCACTACATATCTACAATACAATACATTATTACACACTACTCTACCACTACATATCTACAATACAACACATTATAACACACTACTCTACCACTACATATCTACAATACAATACATTATTACACACTACTCTACCACTACATATCTACAATACAATACATTATAACACACTACTCTACCACTACATATCTACAATACAATACATTATTACACACTACTCTACCACTACATATCTACAATACAACACATTATAACACACTACTCTACCACTACATATCTACAATACAATACATTATAACACACTACTCTACCACTACATATCTACAATACAATACATTATTACACACTACTCTACCACTACGTATCTACAATACAACACATTATTACACTCTACCACTACATATCTACAATACAACACATTATAACACACTACTCTACCACTACATATCTACAATACAATACATTATTACACACTACTCTACCACTACGTATCTACAATACAATACATTATTACACACTACTCTACCACTACGTATCTACAATACAACACATTATTACACCACTACTCTACCACAACATATCTACAATACAACACATTATTACACACTACCACAACATATCTACAATACAACACATTATTACACACTACTCTACCACAACATATCTACAATACAACACATTATAACACACTACTCTACCACAACATATCTACAATACAACACATTATAACACACTACTCTACCACAACATATCTACAATACAACACATTATTACACACTACTCTACCACAACATATCTACAATACAACACATTATTACACACTACTCTACCACAACATATCTACAATACAACACATTATTACACCACTACTCTACCACAACATATCTACAATACAGCACATTATTACACCACTACATATCTACAATACAACACATTATAACACCACAACATATCTACAATACAACACATTATTACACCACTACTCTACCACAACATATCTACAATACAACACATTATTACACACTACTCTACCACAACATATCTACAATACAACACATTATTACACACTACTCTACCACAACATATCTACAATACAACACATTATAACACCACTACATATCTACAATACAACACATTATAACACACTACTCTACCACAACATATCTACAATACAACACATTACTACAACACTACTCTACCACAACATATCTACAATACAACACATTACTACACCACTACTCTACCACAACATATCTACAATACAACACATTATAACACACTACTCTACCACAACATATCTACAATACAACACATTAATACACCACTACTCTACCACAACATATCTACAATACAACACATTATTACACACTGCTCTACCACTACATATCTACAATACAACACATTACTACACCACTACTCTACCACTACATATCTACAATACAACACATTACTACACCACTACTCTACCACAACATATCTACAATACAACACATTAATACACCACTACATATCTACAATACATTATAACACCACAACATATCTACAATACAACACATTATTACACCACTACTCTACCACAACATATCTACAATACAACACATTACTACAACACTACTCTACCACAACATATCTACAATACAACACATTATTACACACTACTCTACCACAACATATCTACAATACAACACATTATAACACACTACTCTACCACTACATATCTACAATACAACACATTATAACACACTACTCTACCACAACATATCTACAATACAACACATTATTACACACTACTCTACCACAACATGTCTACAATACAGCACATTATTACACACTACTCTACCACTACATATCTACAATACAACACATTATTACACACTACTCTACCACAACATATCTACAATACAACACATTATAACACCACTACTCTACCACAACATATCTACAATACAACACATTATAACACACTACTCTACCACAACATATCTACAATACAACACATTAATACACCACTACTCTACCACAACATATCTACAATACAGCACATTATTACACACTACCACAACATATCTACAATACACCACATTATTACACACTACTCTACCACTACATATCTACAATACAACACATTATAACACACTACTCTACCACTACATATCTACAATACAGCACATTATTACACACTACCACAACATATCTACAATACACCACATTATTACACACTACTCTACCACTACATATCTACAATACAACACATTATAACACACTACTCTACCACAACATGTCTACAATACAACACATTATAACACACTACTCTACCACTACGTATCTACAATACAACACATTATTACACCACTACATATCTACAATACAACACATTATTACACACTACTCTACCACTACATATCTACAATACAACACATTATAACACACTACTCTACCACTACATATCTACAATACAACACATTATAACACACTACTCTACCACAACATATCTACAATACAGCACATTATTACACCACTACATATCTACAATACAACACATTATAACACACTACTCTACCACAACATATCTACAATACAACACATTATTACACACTACTCTACCACAACATATCTACAATACAACACATTATAACACCACTACTCTACCACAACATATCTACAATACAACACATTATAACACACTACTCTACCACAACATATCTACAATACAACACATTAATACACCACTACTCTACCACAACATATCTACAATACAACACATTATTACACACTACTCTACCACAACATATCTACAATACAGCACATTATTACACCACTACATATCTACAATACAACACATTATAACACCACTACTCTACCACAACATATCTACAATACAACACATTATTACACCACTACATATCTACAATACAACACATTATAACACCACTACTCTACCACAACATATCTACAATACAACACATTATTACACACTACTCTACCACTACATATCTACAATACAACACATTACTACAACACTACTCTACCACAACATATCTACAATACAACACATTATTACACACTACTCTACCACTACATATCTACAATACAACACATTACTACAACACTACTCTACCACAACATATCTACAATACAACACATTATTACACACTACTCTACCACAACATATCTACAATACAATACATTATTACACACTACCACAACATATCTACAATACAACACATTATAACACACTACTCTACCACTACATATCTACAATACAACACATTATAACACACTACTCTACCACAACATATCTACAATACAGCACATTATAACACACTACTCTACCACTACATATCTACAATACAACACATTATAACACACTACTCTACCACTACATATCTACAATACAACACATTATAACACACTACTCTACCACAACATATCTACAATACAACACATTATTACACACTACTCTACCACAACATATCTACAATACAACACATTATTACACCACTACTCTACCACAACGTGTCTACAATAGAGAATTCATAATATAGCAACATAACAGTATTACAATATACGTGTGTGTAGAGTGTGTGTGTGTGTGTTAGCATGTGTGTGCGTATGCGTGTGTGTGTGTGCGTGTGTGTGTGTCTCTTCACAGTCCACGCTGTTCCATAAGGTGTAGTTTTATCAGTTTAGTTTTTTTGATCAGATTTTTCTGCTAGCATGAGTTACTGGATGTGGAATAGAGTTCCATGTAGTCACGGCTCTATGTAGTGCTGTGCTTTCCCCAGAATCTGTTCTGGACTTGGGGACTGTGAAGAAACCTCTGGTGACATGTCTTGTTTGATGTGCATGGGTGTCTGAGCTGTGTTCTAGTCATTTGAACAGACAGCTCCGTGCTTTCAACATGTCATAACTCTCACAAATACAAGTGGTGATGCAGTCAATCTTTCCTCTACTTTAAGCCAGGAGTGATTGACATGCATGTCATTGATGTGTTAGCTCTCATTTAGGGGCTGGCTCTGTTTTGGGCCATCTGTAATGTCCCTATTTGTGGCACTTGGCCATATGACTGGGCAGTAGTCCAGGAACGACAAAACTAGGGCCTGTAGGACTTGTTTTGTTAATAGTGATGTCAAGAAAGCAGAGCAGCGCTTTATTACAGAGAGACCTCTTTCCGTCTTAGCTACCATTGAATCAATATGTTTTGACCATGACAGTTTACAATCTAGGGTTAAAACATGCTGAAGTTTGCTAATTTTCCCAATGAAAAATTAAATAAGTTGGCAATATCAGTGGGTTTTGACATGAATGAGTCATCTGATTCAATGAATGAGGGAGCTGAGTTCACCTTTTTGCCCAAAATGTAATTGAAGATGTTCGAAAGCGATTGACAATTATCCTTTCTATCATTTACCTTTGTTTCATACTACAGTTTCTTCTTATTTTTAGTTTAGTTTAGTCACATGATTTTTCAATACACAGTATGTGTAACTTCCGTCGTTAAATGAAGACCAAGGTGCAGCGTGGTAAGCGTACATTTTCTTTCATTTTAAATGTTCCACCAAAAAACAATAAACAACTCAACGAACGTAAAGCTAGGAGTGGAACGCCTGCAACACAAAGACAAGATCCCACAACTGAAGGTGGGAAAAAGGGCTGCCTAAGTATGATCCCCAATCAGAGACAACGATAGACAGCTGCCTCTGATTGAGAACCACACTAGGCCAACACCCTAGTCACACCCTGACCTAACCAAAATATAGAGAATAAACAGGGTTCTCTAAGGTCAGGGCGTAACAGTATGTTTGCCAATTGACTTTGCAGCCAGACTTATATGCCATTCCTTTTGTCTCATCCCTCTCAACCATACCATTTTTCAATCCCTCATCAATCAACGGTGTAATAAACAGTTTTTTACAGTCATTTTCCTAATGTGTGCATGCATATTAGTAACTGGATTAAGATATTTCATAAATGTGTCATGAGCAGCGTCTGGTTGCGCCTCATTACATGCCACAGACAATCAAATATTCTTTACATCTTCAACAAATCTAAGACACGATGGTCCACTCTAATTCATTTTCTGATCTTTGTATGACCCATATCACACCAGCCCTCATCTCTGCATCTACTGGGGCTGTGTTCAAATCAGCACCCTATTCCCTACATAGTGGCTGCTTTCGACTAGAGCCCTATGGCACCCTATTCCCTACATAGTGGCTGCTTTCGACTAGAGCCCTATGGCACCATAGTGGCTGCTTTCGAACAGAGCTCTATGGCACTATATAGAGAATAAGGTGTCATTTGGGATGCACTTTTGAAGGCGTGGTGCATGTTGCCTCTCTTTACCTATTTGACACAGTGTGGAGCTGGCTGGCTCAGAGGGATGCTGCAGACCAGTTACAAGGACAATAATAGCTAAGAGATTTGGAAATATTGTCTTACCTCCCGTCTTTGAAGCATCCTTCGCTCTATCGTTTGCAGCAAATCAAGTTTTGAGAGCAAGTTTGGCAAGCTGGGCATTTTATAGAGGGAAGGAGAGACAGGGGCTGACTTTGACCTTCGGATTTCATCCTACCAATTTCTCTTCTTTCAAGGAAGCATGAATCTAATTTAGGCCTGGGAGCTTCGCGGCTCCTGCCTTTGATCTCCTGCTCTTGACGAGTACAAAGAGAGGAGGGAGGGAGGGAGAGAGATGAATTGAGGGAGACAGGAGGGAGAGAGTAGAGTGAGGAAGACAGGAGGGAGAGCGTGGACAGAGGGAGGGTGGGGAGAGCTTTAAATGTGTTCTGCTAAGCCTACAAAGTCATGTATACACATTGCACTCGTGAGGCATTCTGAGCATTGATTCGCAGGCTCTAATGACCAAGCAAACGAGAGGAGAGAACAAAAGGCAAGACTACCGAGGTCCGACTAGAACACAAAGTGATGAAAAGGCAGAGGGTGTGACAAGCAGCTGCAGCTCCCTGCAACAGAGGCATTGCCTTGCTATTCCTCCAATCCCATTTAAACAGAAAACTGTAATTAAAAAGCTGGCTCATGTTTGAGAGAGCCCCTGGGAGTGGCCTTTAGATATCATCTCATCCTTCTTTGTGGACTTAAGTGTGGAACATGGAATTGTATTTAAGTTATAATGTAGCTGAAAGAGAGACAGGAAGGAGCGAGAGAGAGAGAGAGAGAGAGAGAGAGAGAGAGAGAGAGAGAGAGAGAGAGAGAGAGAGAGAGAGAGAGAGAGAGAGAGAGAGAGAGAGAGAGAGAGAGAGAGAGAGAGAGAGAGAGAGAGAGAGAGAGAGAGAGAGAGAGAGAGGAGAGAGAGAGAGAGAGAGAGAGAGAGAGAGAGAGAGAGAGAGAGAGAGAGAGAGAGAGAGAGATGAGGTGCAGATCTAACAAAATGCCTCTCTACATGGTGTAATGTGCCGCAGACAAATAGTGTTGTTTTATCGCCTCGGGGCGGAGGGAGCTTTTAAATTCACACTCGCCCACTCCGGGAGGCTGCGGCAGAGCGGCCGGTGACTGATGTGCCACGGAGACACGGGTCAGAGATGCGTGGCTGGGCGCTGGGAGCACTTTGAACCACATCCACCAAGGGGGAACGCGACGGTTGGGAGTTAGGGGGAGGTAGACCACCACTATCACACCACACATCTCAAGCAGCACCACTGGAGATAATCTTTTAAGACTCCCTTCCTTTGGCGTCGGTATCAAGATAGAATATATGTGTGTGTGTGTCCTCAAAGATGTATTATCGCATCGGTGTTAGATATGGACTATCTGTGAGGAATGTGTTTACTGAGCTCGTGTTTCTGCAGCACTGAATAATGGAACATGTGTCTGGTGTTTGTCTGGTACTTTACTTCAAACGTTCCATGAGATTCAATGGTGCTGGTAAAAGCACAAAACCACAGACACCATTTGAAATACTTCCGAAATAAACATGTAAATAATGCCTAACAAATGAATAACAAAAGTTGATCCATTTACATAGGATGTCTCACCTCATCTGACGTCTGTCTAGGTGAGCCAGTGTTGGACAGAATCCAGACATACAGGTATCATTACCTCCTTAGTACATACACTATTTTCAATCAAATATTCAAGGGCCTTGCTGAGTATATTATATCCACGTAATAAAGAAACCACTTCACATCTTAGAAAAAAGGGTTCTAAAAGGGTTCTGTGGCTTTCCCCATAGGAGAACCCTTTTTGGTTCCAAGGTAGAACTCTTTTGGGAAGGGTTCTATCTGGAATCAAAAGGGTTCTACCTGGAACCAAAAGGGTTCTACTTGGAACCCCTTTTGGTTCTAAATAGCAGCTTTTTTTCTAAGAGTGTAGGATTCTCAACAGAATACAGCATATAGTATGAAATAATTGTGTACTGTGTATATCCCTCAAAAATAGAATTATGTCTTTCTAGCCATCCATCTCTCTGTGCTTCTCTCCATCCATCTCTCCATCCATCTCTCTATCCCTCTATCTCCTTAATCTATGAGCAATATATCAGCCAGTAATGTTACTAACCTCAGTGCTGATCTATGATCCTATGTTGAAACCATACTTGAAGTGGCCTCAAAAATCCAATGGATTTGGGAATGCTCCTCTGGCACTCCCCCCACTCCCCCCTCTCCCCCCTCTCCCCCCTCTCCCCCTCCCACATCTCCCAAAGGTACGGTATGGAGTGGCCCCCCCACACGCTGAGGCTGCCAGGCTGGATTGACACGTCTGTCAGTGGGACAAGTCTGTGACAGTCGCTCCCCAAGGAGGAGAGCCCCTCCATGGTCTGCATGGGTGGAAAAACATGGCTGGAGAAGGAGGGGAGGGGGTGATGGATGGGAGAGGGAGGGGGAGGGGGTGATGGATGGGAGAGGGAGGGGGAGGGGGTGATGGATGGGAGAGGGAGGGGGAGGGCGTCTCGATTGCCGGCAGAAGACAGGAAATCATTGAGAGGCTTTGTGAGCCGAGACAGACAGGGACGTCCATGGGGACGGTTCGGGAGGGGCAGCTCTCCTCAAGACACAGCCCAAGAGAGGGGAACGCTTCACGCACAGTCCTACCTCACCCTGCCCTGTCTAGCACAACCCTGCCCTGCCCTGTCTAGCCCTACCTCACCCTGCACTGTCTAGTCCTACCTCAACCTGTCTAGTCCTACCTCACCCTGTCTAGTCCTACCTCACCCTGCCCTGTCTAGTCCAAACTCACCCTGCCCTGTCTAGTCCAACCTCACCCTGCCATGTCTAGTCCAAACTCACCCTGCCCTGTCTAGTCCAACCTCACCCTGCCATGTCTAGTCCTACCTCACCCTGTCCTGTCTAGTCCAACCTCACCCTGCGCTGTCTAGTCCAACCTCAACCTGCCCTGCATAGTCCTACCTCACCCTGCCCTGTCTAGTCCAACCTCACCCTGCCCTGCCTAGTCGTACCTCACCCTGCCATGTCTAGTCCTACCTCACCCTGTCCTGTCTAGTCCAACCTCACCCTGCCCTGTCTAGTCCAACCTCACCCTGCCCTGTCTAGTCCTACCTCACCCTGCCATGTCTAGTCCTACCTCACCCTGTCCTGTCTAGTCCTACCTCACCCTGCCATGTCTAGTCCAACCTCACCCTGCCCTGCCTAGTCCAACCTCACCCTGCCCTGTCTAGTCTTACCTCACCCTGTCCTGTCTAGTCCAACCTCACCCTGCCCTGTTTAGTCCTACCTCACCCTGCCCTGCCTAGTCCAACCTCACCCTGCCCTGTCTAGTCTTACCTCACCCTGTCCTGTCTAGTCCAACCTCACCCTGCCCTGTCTAGTCCTACCTCACCCTGCCCTGTCCAGTCCTACCTCACCCTGCCCTGTCTAGTCCAACCTCACCCTGCCCTGTCTAGTCCAACCTCACCCTGCCCTGTCTAGTCCAACCTCACCCTGCCCTGTCTAGTCCAACCTCACCCTGCCCTGTCTAGTCCTACCTCACCCTGCCCTGTCTAGTCCTACCTCACCCTGCCCTGTCTAGTCCAACCTCACCCTGCCCTGTCTAGTCCAACCTCAACCTGCCCTGTCTAGTCCAACCTCAACCTCCACATGTACTACTGACACAGCTAACCTGACTACGCAGCGTGGTTTGGTCTTGAAACGAGTAAGTAGAGGGAATGATAGCCCATTCGGCATTGACTGAGTTTTGATTTGGAGCGGTAATTCATCTGCGTATGATTACTATGACATTGAATACCCAACACACACAAACATGTACACACATGCAGGATTGGCGTCAATTTGAATTGACGGTAGTCAGTACAAGAAGTAGGCTAAGCTGACATCCCATTTCAATAATTGAAAAAGAGGCATCTATTTTTATGACTTATCAATAAACTGAAAGGAAGAACCAGTCAGTAAGTCGCTCTGGACAAGAGCATATGCTAATTGACAACAACAAAAACTGCTGTATTAAAACAATTAATTATTCTCTCAGTTATTGGCTGAGTTGTCGACAGCTCTCAAGATATAACCACAGCTATTAGCCAAATGCATGGTCCACCTGGACCATTTACATCCTCAGTGCAGCTCACCTCAAAAAACAACATGGCAGCCATAATCAAAGACCTCAATAGCTTGGGCTCTCTCATCACACATGATTAATTCATTGAACAAGAGTGCCAGATGTGACCAGGTCAGCGGTGATTGCTGTGCAACATGTAAATGTAAATGAGAGAGACTGGATTGGCCGGCTTCACACCTCGTCCAAGTCCGAAATGGCACCTATATAATGCACTACTTTTGACCAGATCCCGAGCCCAATGGGCTCTGCTCAAAAGTAGTGCACTATTTATGTAATAGGGTGCCATTTGGGATGGACACCTCCACTGTCAACCAGTTGGTAGGTTGGTGGCTTTGCAAGGACACTCAACCTACTCGACGTAACCGTTTCCGACATGGCCACGTTGGCTGTATAAATATTACATGAAGAGTATTGGACAGCTGAAATGTTGAAGATATATTGTACCTCAATGCTAAGGGCCATTCTCCTCTTGTCAAATATATTTCATTTTGAAAGATGGAAATTGCAAAGGAGATAGGGGAGAGAAGGATAGAGGGAGGGAGGAGAGAGAGCGGATGGAAGGAGGGAGGGGGGAGGAGGAGAGAGGGAGGGAGAAGAGAGAGTGGATGGAAGGAGGGAGGGTGGAGGAGGAGAGAGAGAGGGAGGGAGAGAGGGAGGGAGAAGAGAGAGTGGATGGAAGGAGGTAGAGGGGAAGATGGAGAGGGAGGAGAGAGTAGATGGAAGGAGGGAGGGAGGGAGGCAGGGAGGCAGAGAGGAGAAAGGGAGGGAGAGAGAGAGGGAGGGAGGAGAGAGAGTGGATGGAAGGAGGGAGAGGGGAGAAGGCTGTCTTATATCAGCTGTCTTGGACATATTTGAGGTGTGTCCTTAACAACGTTGGCCAATGTCCCAATTTCAAGCAGCGCTACTGTTGATATTTAAGACTCACCGAAAGCTGGTCTTGACAGTAACACAATTGGTCTTGGTATCGATCTTGCCAGCAAACGCACACAGTAGCTTAATCAGTAGCCTTTAACAAATGTTTTATTAAAATATCACAAGCAGCAAAACAGTCAACAGGCGTTCATGTTTTTTCTTTATATTGGACATTATTTTTGTCCATGCAGCTTCTGTGAAAAGTTTGGACTCATTAGGCCTATGTGTGATGGCCATTGAATGAAAGGTGTCAGTGACTGTAGGAAGTCTGTCTAGGTCAAGTTATTACAATAGAATGAAAGGTGTCAGTGACTGTAGGAAGTCTGTCTAGGTCAAGTTATTACAATAGAATGAAAGGTGTCAGTGACTGTAGGAAGTCTGTCTAGGTCAAGTTATTACAATAGAATGAAAGGTGTCGATGACTGTAGGAAGTCTGTCTAGGTCAAGTTATTACAATAGAATGAAAGGTGTCAGTGACTGTAGGAAGTCTGTCTAGGTCAAGTTATTACAATAGAATGAAAGGTGTCAGTGACTGTAGGAAGTCTGTCTAGGTCAAGTTATTACAATAGAATGAAAGGTGTCAGTGACTGTAGGAAGTCTGTCTAGGTCAAGTTATTACAATAGAATGAAAGGTGTCAGTGACTGTAGGAAGTCTGTCTAGGTCAAGTTATTACAATAGAATGAAAGGTGTCGATGACTGTAGGAAGTCTGTCTAGGTCAAGTTATTACAATAGAATGAAAGGTGTCAGTGACTAGGAAGTCTGTCTAGGTCAAGTTATTACAATAGAATGAAAGGTGTCAGTGACTGTAGGAAGTCTGTCTAGGTCAAGTTATTACAATAGAATGAAAGATGTCAGTGACTGTAGGAAGTCTGTCTAGATCAAGTTATTACAATAGAATGAAAGGTGTCAGTGACTGTAGGAAGTCTGTCTAGGTCAAGTTATTACAATAGAATGAAAGGTGTCAGTGACTGTAGGAAGTCTGTCTAGGTCAAGTTATTACAATAGAATGAAAGATGCCAATGACTGTAGAAGTCTGTCTAGGTCAAGTTATTACAATAGAATGAAAGGTGTCGATGACTGTAGGAAGTCTGTCTAGGTCAAGTTATTACAATAGAATGAAAGGTGTCAGTGACTGTAGGAAGTCTGTCTAGGTCAAGTTATTACAATAGAATGAAAGGTGTCAGTGACTGTAGGAAGTCTGTCTATGTCAAGTTATTACAATAGAATGAAAGGTGTCAGTGACTGTAGGAAGTCTTTCTAGGTCAAGTTATTACAATAGAATGAAAGGTGTCAGTGACTGTAGAAGTCTGTCTAGGTCAAGTTATTACAATAGAATGAAAGGTGTCAGTGACTGTAGGAAGTCTGTCTAGGTCAAGTTATTACAATAGAATGAAAGGTGTCAGTGACTGTAGGAAGTCTGTCTAGGTCAAGTTTTTACAATAGAATGAAAGATGTCAGTGACTGTAGGAAGTCTGTCTAGGTCAAGTTATTACAATAGAATGAAAGGTGTCAGTGACTGTAGGAAGTCTGTCTAGGTCAAGTTATTACAATAGAATGAAAGGTGTCAGTGACTGTAGGAAGTCTGTCTAGGTCAAGTTATTATAATAGAATGAAAGGTGTCAGTGACTGTAGAAGTCTGTCTAGGTCAAGTTATTACAATAGAATGAAAGGTGTCAGTGACTGTAGGAAGTCTGTCTAGATCAAGTTATTACAATAGAATGAAAGGTGTCAGTGACTGTAGGAAGTCTGTCTAGGTCAAGTTATTACAATAGAATGAAAGGTGTCAGTGACTGTAGGAAGTCTGTCTAGGTCAAGTTATTACAATAGAATGAAAGGTGTCAGTGACTGTAGGAAGTCTGTCTAGGTCAAGTTATTACAATAGAATGAAATGTGTCAGTGACTGTAGAAGTCTGTCTAGGTCAAGTTATTACAATAGAATGAAAGGTGTCAGTGACTGTAGGAAGTCTGTCTAGGTCAAGTTATTACAATAGAATGAAAGGTGTCAGTGACTGTAGGAAGTCTGTCTAGGTCAAGTTATTACAATAGAATGAAAGGTGTCAGTGACTGTAGAAGTCTGTCTAGGTCAAGTTATTACAATAGAATGAAAGGTGTCAGTGACTGTAGGAAGTCTGTCTAGGTCAAGTTATTACAATAGAATGAAAGGTGTCAGTGACTGTAGGAAGTCTGTCTAGGTCAAGTTATTACAATAGAATGAAAGGTGTCAGTGACTGTAGGAAGTCTGTCTAGGTCAAGTTATTACAATAGAATGAAAGGTGTCAGTGACTGTAGGAAGTCTGTCTAGGTCAAGTTATTACAATAGAATGAAAGGTGTCAGTGACTGTAGGAAGCCTGTCTAGGTCAAGTTATTACAATAGAATGAAAGGTGTCAGTGACTGTAGGAAGTCTGTCTAGGTCAAGTTATTACAATAGAATGAAAGGTGTCAGTGACTGTAGGAAGTCTGTCTAGGTCAAGTTATTATAATAGAATGAAAGGTGTCAGTGACTGTAGAAGTCTGTCTAGGTCAAGTTATTACAATAGAATGAAAGGTGTCAGTGACTGTAGGAAGTCTGTCTAGATCAAGTTATTACAATAGAATGAAAGGTGTCAGTGACTGTAGGAAGTCTGTCTAGGTCAAGTTATTACAATAGAATGAAAGGTGTCAGTGACTGTAGGAAGTCTGTCTAGGTCAAGTTATTACAATAGAATGAAAGGTGTCAGTGACTGTAGGAAGTCTGTCTAGGTCAAGTTATTACAATAGAATGAAAGGTGTCAGTGACTGTAGAAGTCTGTCTAGGTCAAGTTATTACAATAGAATGAAAGGTGTCAGTGACTGTAGGAAGTCTGTCTAGGTCAAGTTATTACAATAGAATGAAAGGTGTCAGTGACTGTAGGAAGTCTGTCTAGGTCAAGTTATTACAATAGAATGAAAGGTGTCAGTGACTGTAGAAGTCTGTCTAGGTCAAGTTATTACAATAGAATGAAAGGTGTCAGTGACTGTAGGAAGTCTGTCTAGGTCAAGTTATTACAATAGAATGAAAGGTGTCAGTGACTGTAGGAAGTCTGTCTAGGTCAAGTTATTACAATAGAATGAAAGGTGTCAGTGACTGTAGGAAGTCTGTCTAGGTCAAGTTATTACAATAGAATGAAAGGTGTCAGTGACTGTAGGAAGTCTGTCTAGGTCAAGTTATTACAATAGAATGAAAGGTGTCAGTGACTGTAGGAAGCCTGTCTAGGTCAAGTTATTACAATAGAATGAAAGGTGTTAGTGACTGTAGGAAGTCTGTCTAGGTCAAGTTATTACAATAGAATGAAAGGTGTCAGTGACTGTAGGAAGTCTGTCTAGGTCAAGTTATTACAATAGAATGAAAGGTGTCAGTGACTGTAGGAAGTCTGTTTAGGAACTGCTTATTAGACTGCTTATTGTTTTTCCTTTATCATCTTGTAAAAAAAGTAATTTTCCACTTTCAAGCTTTAGGACCTAACTGTTAAATCGCGGTAATTCCTTGGTGTTGAAACCGCTTCTTGTCATGGCTATTGGCCTGATAGTTTGTTTACCTTTCACAAAGTCATATCAACAGCAATGGTAGGCAAATGTTATTTTAACGTTTGGGCAACGTCCAACTGTCCATGGCTCAAACATGCAGAGCATTTTCAAATCTTATTATAACGTTTGGGTAATGTCCAACTGGCCACGGCTCAAACATGCAGAGCATTTTCAAATCTTATTATAACGTTTGGGTAATGTCCAACTGTCCATGGCTCAAACATGCAGAGCATTATCGACATGCAAATGAAATGTGTGTAGATGAATATTTCCACGTTGAAGCCAATAAAAAAAAATATATATATAGATTTTTGTTATAACTAGACCTATTGTAGGGTTACTGTCTTCTATTTAATAATCTATATTCAATGAATAAACATCCATGCCTCCTGCAGAAGAGCCCTTAGGTCTATGTGTGCACACATTACCTCATGCTCAGGGAACGAGAGATGCAGTTTATGATGTCACGCTTCCTACAAGATCCTATTGAGAAATATTGTTGTTGTTTTAAAAAAAAAACAGATTGATTGTTTTTCATTTTAATTTGACAAAAAAAAACTAATGTATTAGAAAGATTCACCGTCTATGGGTTTATTTCGTCTGCTACTTCTGGAGAAGTGCAAATATAATCTGTAAGACGGTTCCAGGATGTTTATATAACATTGCATTTGCGAATGAAATACCGGTCAGTGGATGTTCCCCCTTACTCGTTATATTGGATATTTATCCAGCTCCTGTGAAAAGTTTGGATGTGTGTAAAACCCTCCATAGTCTAAGTTGCTCCGTCTGTATTATATTCCTACGCCCGGGGGAGCAATGGCGGTGCCTGTAACTATATTTATAGACATGGCATATTTAAAACAAGTTGTTTGGGGTTTTAATTAGAATTTGATTGGAATTATGCACTGTATTTCTAGGCCTTATCAACAACCTAGGGAATTTAATCTTGCTTATTGACTATGTTTGGCATGTCCATGTCCAGACTGTAGTTTACAGTAGACCTAGCCCCTATATCAGTGTGAATACTATTGCCTGTTTAACAACGTATTTCCATATTGAAGCTATGCAATTAGAATAATGTGGAAATGTTTTAAACATATTCAGCAAATATGAGGCAGGTTATTTAACAAACTAGTCTAATAATGGACAAATATGAGGCAGGCTATTTAACAAACTAGTCTAATAATGGACAAATATGAGGCAGGCTATTTAACAAACTAGTCTAATAATGGACAAATATGAGGCAGGCTATTTAACAAACTAGTCTAATAATGGACAAATATGAGGCAGGCTATTTAACAAACTAGTCTAATAATGGACAAATATGAGGCAGGCTATTTAACAAACTAGTCTAATAATGGACAAATATGAGGCAGGCTATTTAACAAACTAGTCTAATAATGGACAAATATGAGGCAGGCTATTTAACAAACTAGTCTAATAATGGACAAATATGAGGCAGGCTATTTAACAAACTAGTCTAATAATGGACAAATATGAGGCAGGCTATTTAACAAACTAGTCTAATAATGGACAAATATGAGGCAGGCTATTTAACAAACTAGTCTAATAATGGACAAATATGAGGCAGGCTATTTAACAAACTAGTCTAATAATGGACAAATATGAGGCAGGCTATTTAACAAACTAGTCTAATAATGGACAAATATGAGGCAGGCTATTTAACAAACTAGTCTAATAATGGACAAATATGAGGCAGGCTATTTAACAAACTAGTCTAATAATGGACAAATATGAGGCAGGCTATTTAACAAACTAGTCTAATAATGGACAAATATGAGGCAGGCTATTTAACAAACTAGTCTAATAATGGACAAATATGAGGCAGGCTATTTAACAAACTAGTCTAATAATGGACAAATATGAGGCAGGCTATTTAACAAACTAGTCTAATAATGGACAAATATGAGGCAGGCTATTTAACAAACTAGTCTAATAATGGACAAATATGAGGCAGGCTATTTAACAAACTAGTCTAATAATGGACAAATATGAGGCAGGCTATTTAACAAACTAGTCTAATAATGGACAAATATGAGGCAGGCTATTTAACAAACTAGTCTAATAATGGACAAATATGAGGCAGGCTATTTAACAAACTAGTCTAATAATGGACAAATATGAGGCAGGCTATTTAACAAACTAGTCTAATAATGGACAAATATGAGGCAGGCTATTTAACAAACTAGTCTAATAATGGACAAATATGAGGCAGGCTATTTAACAAACTAGTCTAATAATGGACAAATATGAGGCAGGCTATTTAACAAACTAGTCTACTAATGGACAAATATGAGGCAGGCTATTTAACAAACTAGTCTAATAATGGACAAATATGAGGCAGGCTATTTAACAAACTAGTCTAATAATGGACAAATATGAGGCAGGCTATTTAACAAACTAGTCTAATAATGGACAAATATGAGGCAGGCTATTTAACAAACTAGTCTAATAATGGACAAATATGAGGCAGGCTATTTAACAAACTAGTCTAATAATGGACAAATATGAGGCAGGCTATTTAACAAACTAGTCTAATAATGGACAAATATGAGGCAGGCTATTTAACAAACTAGTCTAATAATGGACAAATATGAGGCAGGCTATTTAACAAACTAGTCTAATAATGGACAAATATGAGGCAGGCTATTTAACAAACTAGTCTAATAATGGACAAATATGAGGCAGGCTATTTAACAAACTAGTCTAATAATGGACAAATATGAGGCAGGCTATTTAACAAACTAGTCTAATAATGGACAAATATGAGGCAGGCTATTTAACAAACTAGTCTAATAATGGACAAATATGAGGCAGGCTATTTAACAAACTAGTCTAATAATGGACAAATATGAGGCAGGCTATTTAACAAACTAGTCTAATAATGGACAAATATGAGGCAGGCTATTTAACAAACTAGTCTAATAATGGACAAATATGAGGCAGGCTATTTAACAAACTAGTCTAATAATGGACAAATATGAGGCAGGCTATTTAACAAACTAGTCTAATAATGGACAAATATGAGGCAGGCTATTTAACAAACTAGTCTACTAATGGACAAATATGAGGCAGGCTATTTAACAAACTAGTCTAATAATGGACAAATATGAGGCAGGCTATTTAACAAACTAGTCTAATAATGGACAAATATGAGGCAGGCTATTTAACAAACTAGTCTAATAATGGACAAATATGAGGCAGGCTATTTAACAAACTAGTCTAATAATGGACAAATATGAGGCAGGCTATTTAACAAACTAGTCTAATAATGGACAAATATGAGGCAGGCTATTTAACAAACTAGTCTAATAATGGACAAATATGAGGCAGGCTATTTAACAAACTAGTCTAATAATGGACAAATATGATGCAGGCTATTTAACAAACTAGTCTAATAATGGACAAATATGAGGCAGGCTATTTAACAAACTAGTCTAATAATGGACAAATATGAGGCAGGCTATTTAACAAACTAGTCTAATAATGGACAAATATGAGGCAGGCTATTTAACAAACTAGTCTACTAATGGACAAATATGAGGCAGGCTATTTAACAAACTAGTCTAATAATGGACAAATATGAGGCAGGCTATTTAACAAACTAGTCTAATAATGGACAAATATGAGGCAGGCTATTTAACAAACTAGTCTAATAATGGACAAATATGAGGCAGGCTATTTAACAAACTAGTCTAATAATGGACAAATATGAGGCAGGCTATTTAACAAACTAGTCTAATAATGGACAAATATGAGGCAGGCTATTTAACAAACTAGTCTAATAATGGACAAATATGAGGCAGGCTATTTAACAAACTAGTCTAATAATGGACAAATATGAGGCAGGCTATTTAACAAACTAGTCTAATAATGGACAAATATGAGGCAGGCTATTTAACAAACTAGTCTAATAATGGACAAATATGAGGCAGGCTATTTAACAAACTAGTCTAATAATGGACAAATATGAGGCAGGCTATTTAACAAACTAGTCTAATAATGGACAAATATGAGGCAGGCTATTTAACAAACTAGTCTAATAATGGACAAATATGAGGCAGGCTATTTAACAAACTAGTCTAATAATGGACAAATATGAGGCAGGCTATTTAACAAACTAGTCTAATAATGGACAAATATGAGGCAGGCTATTTAACAAACTAGTCTAATAATGGACAAATATGAGGCAGGCTATTTAACAAACTAGTCTAATAATGGACAAATATGAGGCAGGCTATTTAACAAACTAGTCTAATAATGGACAAATATGAGGCAGGCTATTTAACAAACTAGTCTAATAATGGACAAATATGAGGCAGGCTATTTAACAAACTAGTCTACTAATGGACAAATATGAGGCAGGCTATTTAACAAACTAGTCTAATAATGGACAAATATGAGGCAGGCTATTTAACAAACTAGTCTAATAATGGACAAATATGAGGCAGGCTATTTAACAAACTAGTCTAATAATGGACAAATATGAGGCAGGCTATTTAACAAACTAGTCTAATAATGGACAAATATGAGGCAGGCTATTTAACAAACTAGTCTAATAATGGACAAATATGAGGCAGGCTATTTAACAAACTAGTCTAATAATGGACAAATATGAGGCAGGCTATTTAACAAACTAGTCTAATAATGGACAAATATGAGGCAGGCTATTTAACAAACTAGTCTAATAATGGACAAATATGAGGCAGGCTATTTAACAAACTAGTCTAATAATGGACAAATATGAGGCAGGCTATTTAACAAACTAGTCTAATAATGGACAAATATGAGGCAGGCTATTTAACAAACTAGTCTAATAATGGACAAATATGAGGCAGGCTATTTAACAAACTAGTCTAATAATGGACAAATATGAGGCAGGCTATTTAACAAACTAGTCTAATAATGGACAAATATGAGGCAGGCTATTTAACAAACTAGTCTAATAATGGACAAATATGAGGCAGGCTATTTAACAAACTAGTCTAATAATGGACAAATATGAGGCAGGCTATTTAACAAACTAGTCTACTAATGGACAAATATGAGGCAGGCTATTTAACAAACTAGTCTAATAATGGACAAATATGAGGCAGGCTATTTAACAAACTAGTCTAATAATGGACAAATATGAGGCAGGCTATTTAACAAACTAGTCTAATAATGGACAAATATGAGGCAGGCTATTTAACAAACTAGTCTAATAATGGACAAATATGAGGCAGGCTATTTAACAAACTAGTCTAATAATGGACAAATATGAGGCAGGCTATTTAACAAACTAGTCTAATAATGGACAAATATGAGGCAGGCTATTTAACAAACTAGTCTACTAATGGACAAATATGAGGCAGGTTATTTAACAAACTAGTCTAATAATGGACAAATATGAGGCAGGCTATTTAACAAACTAGTCTAATAATGGACTAACATTTGAATTGGAGTTGATGACAACGCAATACATAAAAGACCATAAATAAACAACTACACAACTACACAATACACAACACATATTCAGCAGTGGAGCATGTTCTGATTGGCCAGTGAGGTGGCAAGCCTCGACACACCACAACTTGCTTATTCATTAAAACCCAGCCCTTTCTTGCCTCCTCCAGCTACTGCGCCCATAATTTCGGTCATGAAAATGGCAAAAATATTTGTATTTTATTTTACTAATTTAAAAAAAGTATATATTTCAAAAAGCAGATAAATATAGACAAGTATTGTTACAGATTGGTACAGTTCATTGTACATAAAATAAGTTAAAATATATAATGTGGTACATTACCAAAACAGAAATCCTGAAACATTTATTATAAACAAATAGGCAGAAACAGACACAAAAAGTACAAGTACAAAACAAAAACGGGGAGGGGGCTTTATTTCATGACATTAATAGTCTCATTACTGGGCTCCACTTTTTAATACATTTAGGTCTTTGTAATCTAAGTAAATGTCTTATTTCTTCCATCTCATACAGCTCCCAAACCTAGCAAAAAAAAATTTCGGACACACACCAGAAACTTAAAGCGTTATTGTCAGCACTAATATTTACCAAAGCATTATGTTTGTTAAAATAGAGGCATAACAGAGCGGTTGAACTTACAAACAACAAAATCAAGAAAGTCAGGAAATGATGGCTGTTTTTCTATTAGTTGACATTCTCATATAGCCAAAAACGAGTTTATCTAAATGTCACAGACATGACTTCAGCCTACCCATTTCCAAACCAACGCCAGACATGTCCATCAAATCCAAATCGACTTGTTTAATTGACTCTCGTGAGGTCACTTCTCATAAGATGCTGTCACTCAAACCTATTAGAGCTATTTGGCATTGACTGAATATTTAATTAGTAATATTTAATTACATATCGACTGACTTCCTGTTATCAGGATTAATCTCATACAAAGTGATATGACAGAGGGAGTTGCATACAGGAAAAGCTGGCCACTACACTCTTTCTGCACCTAATCATGTATCAACCATTTTCTTTCATTCTTAAACACGTTCTATTCATAACCTACAAAGCAGTCGCTCCAAAGCTATGTTAGATATTATCTAGGTTTTTCTGAAGGACGCATGTCAACAACAACGGCAAAGAATACAGTAGACATTTTGTTTTGTTTAAGACACTGGCAACATGGAAAGCCATCTACAAATCAAACTGAATCAAACTCAAACCATACTCAAATACTTGTCGCATGATTAGATCAAATCAAATCAAAGTTTATTTGTCACGTGCACCGAACACAACAGGTGTAGACCTTATAGTGAAATGCTTTCTTACAGGCTCTAACCAATAGTGCAAAAAAGGTGTTAGGTGAAAAATAGGTAAGTAAAGAAATAAAACAACAGTAAAAAGACAGGCTACATACAGTAGCGAGGCTACATACAGACACCGGTTAGTCAAGCTGATTGTGGTAGTATGTACATGTAGATATGGTTAAACAGCATATATGATGAACAGAGAGTAGCAGTAGCGTAAAAGAGGGGTTGGCGGGTGGTTGGTGGCGGGACACAATGCAGATAGCCCGGTTAGCCAATGTGCGGGAGCACTGGTTGGTCGGCCCAATTGAGGTAGTATGTACATGAATGTATAGATAAAGTGACTATACATATATGATAAACAGAGAGCAGGAGCAGCGTAAAAAGAGGGGTTGGGGGGAGCAACACAATGCAAATAGTCCGGGTAGCCATTTGATTACCTGTTCAGGAGTCTTATGGCTTGGGGGTAAAAACTGTTGAGAAGCCTTTTTGTCCTAGACTTGGCACTCCGGTACCGCTTGCCATGCGGTAGTAGAGAGAACAGTCTATGACTGGGGTGGCTGGGGTCTTTGACAATTTTTAGGGCCTTCCTCTGACACCGCCTGGTGTAGAGGTCCTGGATGGCAGGCAGCTTTGCCCCAGTGATGTACTGGGCCGTACGCACTACCCTCTGAAGTGCCTTGCGGTCAGAGGCCGAGCAGTTGCCATACCAGGCAGTGATGCAACCAGTCAGGATGCTCTCGATGTTGCAGCTGTAGAACCTTTTGAGGATCTTAGGACCCATGCCAAATCTTTTTAGTTTCCTGAGGGGGAATAGGCTTTGTCGTGCCTCTACTGATTCCAAGCCTCAAAAAATGGAAGCAGAACGGAAGAACAACTTCTCTATTTCCTTTTCAAAGCGTGAAATAAATCAACACATCCCTTTAACTGTGCTGCTTTGAGTGAGGGGGATACAGAGGGTGGGCATAGAGCCTCGGTTGTGTGTGTGTGTGTGTGTGTGTGTGTGTGTGTGTGTGTGTGTGTGTGTGTGTGTGTGTGTGTGTGTGTGTGTGTGTGTGTGTGTGTGTGTGTGTGTGTGTGTGTGTGTGTGTGTGTGTGTGTGGTTGGTCGGTTGGTTGTGTGTGTGTGGTTGGTTGGTTGTGTGTGTGGTTTTGTGTGTGTGTGTGTGAGTGTGTGTCAGGACTAAGCCGGACCCTCTAATGAGAAGGCAGTAGTGAACTCTTAGGTCCCTGTCTGATCCCTGGGCATGCATGGGCTAATGGAAAAGAGGTCGCTCCCTTGCTGCACTAACTTCAAATAGATGCCATCGTCAGCACTGTGCACTTAATGGGTTCAGAGCTCCAGTATTTCTCTCTCGCTCTTCTTGGTGTGGAACAGAAAAACACGACCTGTCATATTGGAGGAGGAGCGACTCAACAGACCTCATACTGGGTCTTCCAGAACATAGCCATGCTGCTAACTACCGCTTTGTGAAAATATGCCTTGTTGAAACATGGCCATGGTACAGATCATTGTTGGGCAATGACAAATTACAGGCGGATTTCAGTCTCAAATGACGTTCTCTCTTTTACGTGCACTGGATATATGGGAAAAGTGGAAGCAATGCAGTGGTTGCCTGCTGGTACCAGATGAATACTTTGACCTGTAGTGTCTTAGTCAATGTCTCTCTCCTCAGGAGAACTTGCCAAAGCAGGATTCAGATACAGTACTAGACATTACTGGAATGCATTCTCGCCGATTACATTTTTGGCCTAGCCAGTTTTATACACAAAGACCTTCAACTAGAGAGTATCCAATGATTTTCTGAAATGGATTGGTTTGGTACACAACCAACATAAAGTGTGACATGATCCTCCACCAAAAAATATATGATCCCTACCACAGGAGGTTGGTGGCGCCTTAATTAGGGAGGATGGGTTCGTGGTAATGGCTGGAGCGGGATATGTGGAATGGTATCATGTACATCCAACACATGTTTCCCATGGTTTCTATGTGTTTAATGCCATTCCATTGGCTCCGTTCCAGCCTTTATTATGAGCCGTCCTCCCCTCTGCATCGTCCACTGATCCATAAAGCATTTTGCTTTTGTTACTATTTACTAATGGGACCCATGTCGTCCAAAAAGTCTGTACATTGACCATTCTTCCTTCCAAGAGTCTTGATGATCATCCAGGTGCTTCCAGGTGTTTCTTTTGGTGAAAACTTGAGTCGACTTTTTGGACGGCATGGGTCCCATTACGTCTGGCGAAAACCAAAACTCTGCATTCCAAGGTAAGAACCTCATACAAACAGTCCAGCATGGTGGTGGTGGTGTGATGGTTTGGGGATGTTTTGCTGCCTCAGGACATGCTTGGTACTGACCCTGTATATAGCTTCCTCTTGTGTTGTTATTACATTATATTATTAGTTATACTGTTTTTATATTGAATACTGCACTGTTTGGTAGGACTTGCAAGTTAAGCATTTCACTGTACTTGTGCATGTGACAAATAAAACTTCAAACCTTAATTTCTGTATTGGTTTGCAGGTGGAATAGTTTAGAGAGGGGCTTCGTCATTAGTAACGGTAATCCACTTTGACTTTACTGCCCTCACAGCAATGACAAATCCTTCAAACATGGAGATTATGAGGAATAGTCTGCTGCTCTAACGAGATGTACTGGGATCAAAGCTATGGACTACTGCCAAGACCTATTTGGTGAGACTACAGGCAACTTCCCAGGTACAAAGACATATTTCACACAGCACTTTTAATTGTTAGGTATTCTGTTTGTCCCTGCAGAAAGACATCTTAAAGGAGCAGAACTTTTCTGAACAGTACATTTATGGTGCTTTTGAAATGTAGCTCCCTGTTACTGTGGCACCCTTCAGCGTTCCACCCAAAACCCAAATCTGATATAGTCTATGCTCTGTATGGAGTGTCAGCGAGCCAAGTCCAAGCCAAGACAAACAACTATGATCAATGAACCAAATGAGTTCGTCCCACAAACTGCCCCCCCAGCTCCAGAGAAAGGTTTCTTTCCAATTGGCACCCTAATCCATATATAGTGGGCCTTGGTCAAACGTAGTGCACTTCCTAGGGAATATGGTGCATTTGGGACACAGTGATAGTGTAGCGATCTTACTTTTGCTGTAAAATACCGAACATGTCAGATGCATTTTCCTGTCACACTCCCGGGATTACACCAAGTGACAGATTAAATAATGAGATATCAAACATCCTGGGCCATATTCAAAACTCACCCTCGCTTACTGTTTGGCCACGCATCCGAAAATTTTCCGGTGAGGTGTCATCAGAATTTAGGACCACTGAATCAAGATGTAATAACATATGCAGGCAATAAATGAAACGACACTGGTGTGATTCATTGTTCCGGAGCTACAGCCTGAGATGTTACTATGCCCGATTGATTTTACAAAAAATTTGGTGGCACATTTTTATGGCCGCTGGCAGGATGAGTGGGGATTGTTTAGGGTCCGTTGTGGAAATAATGACATAGGCAGGACGTGTCGGCGTAAATCACCCTGGTCGCTGACGCCCGGTCCACCAGCCTTGCAGCTTCCACCATCTTAGAATCTAAGACATGCTATGTTCTCACCGACTGGAACTGTGGGTTTTTCATGCTTTTCCGCAATTATACAATTGCCTTAGATAAATAGATTTTGATGAACAAGTAATGTAATGTTTTTTTAATTGGCATCTGTGTTTTCAATACTTTGTCTTTCCTCCCTTTGCGAGGATAATGACACTGAGCTTTTTCTATACGTTTTTTCTATACGTTTCTATACGTTTTTTCTATACGTTTCTATACGTTTTTTCTATACGTTCAATCAATATAAAAATACATTTTATGATTAGAGAACACATTGGGATGGATGTTATACCATTCCTCCATACAGAATATTTCCAGATCCTTGATATCCGTCAGTCTGAGTTTATTGCTGACAGGTGTATAAAATCGAGCACACAGTCATGCAATCTCCATAGACAAACATTGGCAGTGGAATGGCCTTACTGAACAGCTCAGTTATATTCAACATGGCACCGTTATAGGATGCCACCTTTCCAATGGGTCAGTTCGTCAAATTTCTGCCCTGCTAGAACTGTAGGTGCTGTTATTGTGAAGTGGACACTTCTAGAAGCAAAAACAACTCAGTCGCAAAGTGTTAGGCCACACAAGCTCACAGAACGGGACTGCCGAGTGCTGTAGCGCTCAGCGCATAAAAATTGTCTGTCCTCGGTTGCAACACTCACTACCATGTTCCAAACTGCCTCTGGAAGCAACATCAGCACAATAACTGTTTGTCTGGAGCTTCATGAAATGGGTTCCCATGGCCGAGCACCCTCACACAACCCTATGAACACCATGCGCAATGCAAGGGTCGGCTGGAGTGGTGTAAAGCTCGCTGCCATTGGACTCTAGAGCAGTGGAAACGCCTTCTCTGGAATGAAGAATCACGTTTCACCATCTGGTAGTCTGACAGACAAATCTGCGTTTGACGGATGCCAGGAGAACGCTACCTTCCCCAATGCATAGTGGCACTATAAAGTTTGGTGGAGGAGGAATGCTGGTCTGCGGCTGTTTTTTGTGGTGCGGGCTAGTTCCCTTAGTTCCAGTGAGTGTAAATCTTAAATCTACAGCATACAATGACATTCTAGACAATTCTGTGCATCCAACTTTGTGACAATAGTTTGGGGAAGGCCCTTTCCTGTTTCAGCAAGACAATTCCCCTGTGCACAAAGCGAAGTCCATACAGAAATGGTTTGTCGAGATCGGTGTGGAAGAACTTAACTGATCTGCACAGAGCCCTGACCTTAACCCCATCGAACACCTTTGGGAGGAATTGGAACGCCGACTGCGAGTGCCCGACCTCACTAATGCTCTCATGGCTGAAGTCCTCCCAGTAATGTTCCAACATCTAGTGGAAAGCTGTTACAGCAGCAAAGGAGGGACCAACTCCATATTAATGCCCATGATTTTGGAATGAGATGTTCGACAAGCAGATGTCTACGTACTTTTGGTCATGTAGTTCATTTAGATTTTTAGCTATTGTTTTGTACCCTATTGCCTGATTTTAGAAGGTCAACAACCATTTGTCTCTTTCCCGTGTGAGAGTTCTTTGACTTTCCCGCGATGGAAGACATTGATGTCTACCTGTTACCTCATTTTTATACCCCAGTGAAACAGGAAGCAATGGAAGGGCACAATACAATTCCTTAAACTGAGATGAACTTCAAAAAGTAGAATGTTAATGCAGATTAAATTTTTGATTTATAAAAATCTTTAGGCGATAATATGGACACCTATCTTTTCGATACTTGTTTTTATTACTTATAAAACAATATCACCTTCTCTAAGGAATTCATTGTATTATTATAATAGAAAATCATGAAAGAAATGTTTTGCATACAACATAGCGTGTTTGTATTATTTACTTTATAGTATTTTTTTCAAGGGTGTCAATAATGTTAGAGGTGAGTGTACCTACATCGCCTTGAAATCAAATTGTATTGGTCATGTGCAGTACACTGTTTTTCAGGGGTTATGGCTGATGCAGTGAAATGCTACAGGGTTTAATGGCTGTGACGGGAGAAAACTGACCGTTACTCCATAATATGAACCTAAATGACAGTGAAAAAGAAGGAAGCCTGTACAGAATACAAATATTCCAAAACATGTATCCTGTTTGCAACAAGACACTAAAGTAATAGTGCAAGAAAGTTGTCCTGGACATGAAGTGTTATGTTTGGGGCAACTCCAACACAACAATTCACTAAGTACCACTCTTCATATTTTCAAGCATGGTGGTGGCAGCATAATGAAATGGGCATGTTTGTCATTGGCAAGGACTCGGGAGTTATTCAGGATAAAATGTTTTGACTTGAAGCTGCATGAAAATCTAGGGCAAGACTTGAAAATGGCTGTCTAGCAATGATCAACATCCAACTTGACAGAGCTTAAAGAATGTATTAAAGAATAATTGGCACAATCCAGGTGTGTAAAGCTCTTAGAGATTTGCATACAAAGACTAAGCTGTAATCGCTGCCAAATGTTTCTAACATGTATTGACTCGGAGGTGAATTCTTATCTAATCAAGATATGTTAGTGTTATATTTTAAATTAATTTATTATAGAAATTATAGAATTTTCTTCCAATATGGCATTACATAGTATTTTTTTGTAGATTACAATTACAATAAAATCCATATTAATCCCACTTTGTAACACCAATTTGTTTTGAAAAAGTCAAGGGGTGTGAATACTTTCTGAAGGCACTGTATATCTACTTATAGGAATTATTTAATATGAAGATGCCTTTGTACTTAGCCCCTGCAGGAACAATGTGTACCCATTGAAATATTCATGTTTCCAATGGGAACAAATCGGTGAGCACATTGCGTGCACCGACGGGGCCCTGAAAATCATGAGCGGAAAGTAACAGATGTGAAGACAAGTTTCACGGGATACAAAATGCACAAAAAACGGTCTGCATTCAGTCGCCCGCTGCTGCCTTGGGTACAGAATGTCTGGAGTTAAAGTCTTCTGCCTGATTTTACACGAGTGGGCGGCGTTTCTCATGCGAACGCACCTACCGCCATCTGTGTGCTCGTTATCGCACTGATATCATTCACAACACCATGCTATCATGCTATATCCTCTCTCCAGGAGACAGTGACCACCGCTGTGTGGAGAAGAGCCTTCTACACAGAAATCCCACAACGGAGCTTTCACCTGGAGCCTGTAGTATCGACAAAGGCATCTTCAGAACATTATGAATGTGCTGTTTTTTATCATCAAACATGCAAGAAAATGTCCTTTTCATCGAGCACTGTTGCCTATGGACTGGTTATCTTTATGAAACATACATGTGGTTGGCCTACATTAACAGAGATAATAGATGTTGCCTCATGGTGAAGATAGATGTGAAGTTGTAATCACAGAGTTAAGTATTGGTCGTTTTCACAAAGCATCCTCGGTACAATTAAAACCGTGCTTCCCTCCATTACTGCTGCCATGACAACAAACCCAACTCACAGGCCTCCGGATTTCCTCATCACAGTACTATAACTTGTTAATAAATAAATTAGGCACATTTGGGCAGTCTTGATACAAAATGATGAATAGAAATGTAATGGTTCAATGGATCAGTCTAACACTTTGCACATACACTGCTGCCATCTAGTGGCCAAAACCTAAATTGCACCTGGGCTGGAATAATACATTATGGCCTTTCTCTTGCATTTCAAAGATGATGGTACAAAAAAAAATACAGAAGAATGGTTGTTTTTTCCTTTGTATTATCTTTTACCAGATCTATTGTGTTAGATTTGGGTATGTATCTCCTACATTCCATTCACATTTCCACAAACCTCCAAGTGTTTCCTTTCAAATTGTACCAAGAATATGCATATCCTTGCTTCAGGGCCTGAGCTACAGGCAGTTAGATTTGGGTATGTCATTTTAGGCGAAAAATGAAAAAAAAAGGGCGGATCCTTAAGGGCTATAAGTATAATAGAATATAATTATAAATTGTTTTGGAGCATACAATATAGCTCAGTATTTGTATTATTTATTTTATAGTCTTTTTTGCTCATCTTTCTCAAGCCAATCATTTTGGAGGTGACTGTTTATGGTTTTCCAGTGATAGTTTCCAATTTTGAAACAATGAAATCGATATTAGTTAAAGGAAACATCATTGCATTGTGTTTGACATTTCCTTTACTTTCAGTTAAAGGCATAGTTCACCCAAATTACAAAATGACAAATTGGTTTCCTTACCCTTCAAACAATCTATGGACAAGGTATGAGAGCAACCCGTGCTTTAGCTTCCCTGGCACTATTTCCAAATGATAACGTTTTAGCATTTGTGGCACAAATCCCATTCACGTCATGGTAGTGACAATTAGCATTTTTGACACATCATGTCCAAATCATTCCAAAATATATCTAAAATTGATTGTGAAGCTCAATAAAGTCACTACTAGGTGATTTGAACATGATGCGCAAAAAATGCTAATTTCGCTAACATGACTTGAATGATATTTGTGGCACAAATGCTAAATCCTTTAGCATTTGGAAACCATGTCAGGGAAACTAAACAAAAGCATGGATTGCTGTCATACTGTACCTGTCCATAGACTGCTTACAGGGTAAGGAAACCAATGTGTCATTTTGTAACTGAGTTAATAACAATCCCTTCATTCTAATTTTCCAAATGTAATTGTTGTATTTGCTCTGCTGTCTGTAAGCATATATTATGGGTAGATCACTGGGTTGATGAGAGCTCTAGAGACTGAGTACATAGAGTCACTTCAAGTAATTGTTTGATCTCTGAATGAAAAATATTATTTATGGGAGTTACTCTTGTCATAATGAGCAAGTATAAATTATTCATAAACTGCCCCTCATACTCTGAGCCTGCTTTGAACAAATACAATTAATTTGATTTGATTTGCTCTGGTTGGCTGCTATCAGAAAGAACTGAGAAGAGAGATTTGTTCTTCTTTTCATCAAAGTCAATCTTATTTTGTACCCTCTTCACGATATGACTAAAACCATCTCTAGTAACCAGGGAGACGTATTCATACCCAAATGAACAGTACACAATGCCCGATCCCCTCTCCTTGCAACTCTATTCCCAGTGTACAACCAAACAGCATCACCAGTGCTTAATAAACACACATGGGTTGAGAGATATTCATAGCATTCTATGGGGAGATGACGCTCGGGTGTTTGGGACAGATAAGCCCTCTCCGTCTGTCTCCTCTCCCGCGGCACTCTCTGGAGGGAGCTGCGACACTGGGCCCAACAGTCATAAAGAGCAGGGATGAATAGCTAAATATCTGGGGAGAATCGCAGACAATTGTGGCAGAACAAGAGGCTGGATTGCCACGGGCCTGGGGCCTCATGTCTCCCGCCTGTCTCCGTGGCTCTGCTGCAGATGGAGAGAGATAGAGAGAGAGAGAGGCTTCAGCACCAGGGTGAGGGATAATGCTAGTGCACAAGAGTCACAGACTGGGATTTTTACAATATACACACATTAGTCATGCTGTATTTACAGGGGAAGTGCCATGTAACTCCTGATACACCGGAAAACATTGTGCCGGGGAACTAATGTGAGATTGCAACTCGCCGCTGTGAATGCGCTGTCATACTGAGGGGATTGGCGGCGGTGGCGTGTACCGAGGCTGTGATTACAGGCCGTAATTAAAGCAAAGATAAGACTCGTGCTGGGAGGTTAGCTTCTCTCTGGACTAGACATGCACAATACCCCCCTGAGATCATGTGCCTCATGCCAGGCTAGCAGTGGGCGAGAGGGGGTGGGTTGAGGATACATGGTAATGAACTGGAGGTCCAATGAAAGTAACAGGAAGTGACACTTTTGACCTTTGACCTAGGCCTTGGTATATCCTCAGTACTGAAACGTGAAATCCTCACTATGTAACATGTCATGTTACTGCACACAATTATCCATAGCCCTAACATAAACCATCGTTTCTATAAGCTGTAAGGGAACACAGTTTCTTACTTATGGGTGGTACAAATTGAGATATGGGGGAGGGGAATGGGAAGGGTTTATGCAAATTAAATACTGTAGTCTTTACAATAGCAAAAAAAGTGCAGTGTTTTTGTGGACTGTAGTGTTTTTGCAGACATTACTGTAATATTTAGTAGGTTTTTTTCTCCAGATAATACTGTAGTATTTACTGTAGTTTTCTACAGTATACTACAACATTCTATAGTAAATACTACACATGATTGAGGGATACTACAGTGTGTAGCATAGTATTCCACAGTTTATTTTAGAATTCTATAGTACTGTCATGACATGGCCCTTTCTGGGTACAGAGCGTGGCATCCCCCTCTCTCCCCTCCCTCCTACACCCAGGTTCTGTTATCTCAGGTCGTAAATTCCTGGAGGAGACTCTCTCCTTCTGGCCATGCAGTATATAGAGAGAGAGTTTCACAGTAGAACAAAGGAACTTCTTCTACATCGCAGAACTTGAGAACTGAACAATGTCCATGTTTTGGAGAATGTTGAAACGGTCGGTGGAGACGTCAGCTACGACCCGGTCCGTTTTGTTTCATGTTTGTGACCTCATGAAAGACAATACAGCCACATTACCATAACTCTGTTTATACAGGAGCCTCCGTTATGAGGTTTGCATCTAATTATTGTATAAAATGAATGAGAAAAGATGAAACTATTCGTGAAATGATGTAATGATGTTAATGTGAGAGAATTGTATTCCCTTTAAAGTTCAACTAAGTCATTGGCCCGCCCCCATGAGCACAGACATGATCTGGCTCATGGGACAGCCCTTTTCTACTGTTACAAATAAAAAACCCACCTGAAGAAATCCTCTTTAGACCACGCATACCTCGGTCAGCTAAGGTCGCGAAGGTTGAGTAGAGACCACAAAACCTCAGTCTAAGCTAAGGCTGTAATGGTTGTTGAACTCCTAACCATACCACGTGGAGCATTGGCTACACGGCGGGAAATGGTTAAACTCTGAGACTATCGATCCTGACAGAAGAAGAGCAAATCTTAGATACTAATTACTTGTCTGCAGCTAGAAATTATTTACCATGGGATGCGAAGACCGACAACTGCCGAAACACCTAATCTATAACAACATTTCTGAATGTTACTCTGAAGTATTCATTCTAACCAAAGAAAGACTCCAGGGAAGCAGAGAGATGCTTGGATGAACTTTCCAACAGAAAGACGGACGATTCCAACAGAGGTCACAACGACACACTGAGCGTAAATATATATTGATTGCAATTATTCCTGAATGAGTGATAGTTCATGTGTAAAGGATTAGCATTTCGATTAATATAATTATCAACTGTGTAGTGACTCTTTGGTCTTTCGCGCCCTTCTCAGTCCACACCCACTTCCCTTTGTCCACCAAGCCGTCATATCGGCTTAGCCCATTAGGGAACCTCCCCTATCATTTCCTTGTAACTATATCTACTGTTTGTTTGTTTATGCATTTCTGTGATTATCTAGTTAGTTAGTAAATAAATGATTAAGACAATTGATGTATGGATGATTCATAGTAAAGGCTGGGTTCGTGCAGATAACCAACAATTTACGACGATTGGAATGGGCCTAACGTGAGGTAAAGAATAATTCATTAATTAGAAGACTAATTGATCAGATATTATATTTACATATTAAAATATAATAATATTTATATTAAGATATATTAAAATATCTGAAGTTATATTAGGAAAGTAATATTTTGTAATCTGAAGATTTTCCTTGGTGCCCCAACTTCCTAGTTAATTACATTTACATGATTAGTTTAATCGAGTAATAATAATTACAGAGAATTGATTTAATAAAATAACAGTCTTCAATTTAATGATGCCAAAGACACGACCGTACATACTGTAGTATTTTATAGTAAACAGTTGTATTTTATCATCTAGGTGCTGTCACTTGAGACATTAGGTACTGAAGTGGAAATCATTCATCTGTCCAAATGTGCCCATAACTATGCATGACGTTAGAGTAAGTATTTTACCGGAGAGAGGAAGAAAGGGAAGAAAAAGATCCACGACGTGAGTTACAGACCACTTGCTCTAATGTTGACTTGACAGGAGCTGCACACACCGAGCTCTGTGGCGGAGGAAGCAGGAGTCCTTCACAACCGGTGCAATGGTAGAACCAACACCAGGAGCGTGTGAGTCCTGAAGCGTGTGAGTCCGGGAGCGGGTGAGTCCGGGAGAGGGTTTGTCCGGGAGGGGGTCAGTCCGGGAGCGGGTGAGTCCGGGAGCGGGTGAGTCCGGGAGGGGGTCAGTCCGGGAGCGGGTGAGTCCGGGCCTGCCTGAGGACAAAACCATAAACAGGCTGATTGTCCAAATATAGCCGGGTTTCTGGTTTCACAAAGGGCTACCAGAGCTTATTTGTTTTGTAGAAGCAGTGCTCTGAGGCGGTATGGCTGGACAGTGCTCATAGGAGTGAACAGGCCAAACTGGAGAAGAACAACTCGAACATTCAGGAAGGACTTGGGGATCGTCGAAGAGCACAGAGGAAATCAGACTCCACAATGCAGAAAATAGAGAAGAGAAGGGTTAGAGAGAGAGAAAGAGAAATATTATAGAGAGATAGAGGTTAGAGAGAGATAGAGGTTAGAGAGAGAGAGAGAAATGTTATAGAGAGATAGAGTTTAGAGAGAGATAGAGGTTAGAGAGAGATAGAGAGAGATAGAGGTTAGAGAGGTTAGAGAGGTTAGAGAGGTTAGAGAGGTTAGAGAGATTAGAGGTTCGAGAGAGATTAGAGGTTAGAGAGAGATAGAGGTTAGAGAGGTTAGAGAGAGAAAGAGGTTAGAGAGAGATAGAGGTTAGAGAGAGATTAGAGAGAGATAGAGGTTATAGAGGTTAGAGATAGATAGAGGTTAGAGAGAGATGATAGAGGTTAGAGAGAGATAGAGGTTAGAGAGAGGTTAGAGAGAGATAGAGGTTAGAGAGAGATTAGAGCGATTAGAGAGAGATAGAGGTTATAGAGGTTAGAGGTTATAGAGGTTAGAGCGAGATAGAGGTTAGAGAGAGATTAGAGAGGTTAGAGAGGTTAGAGAGATTAGAGGTTAGAGAGAGATTAGAGAGAGATAGAGGTTAGAGATAGATAGAGGTTAGAGAGAGATAGAGATTAGAGAGAGATTAGAGAGAGATAGAGGTTAGAGAGGTTAGAGAGAGAAAGAGGTTAGAGAGAGATAGAGGTTAGAGAGAGGTTAGAGAGAGATAGAGGTTATAGAGGTTAGAGATAGATAGAGGTTAGAGAGAGATTAGAGAGGTTAGAGAGAGATTATAGAGGTTAGAGAGAGATAGAGGTTAGAGAGAGATTAGAGAGAGCTAGAGGTTAGAGATAGATTAGAGAGATTAGAGAGATTAGAGAGATTAGAGAGAGATAGAGGTTAGAGACGTTCGAGAGAGAGAGAGGTTAGAGCGAGATAGAGGTTAGAGAGAGATTAGAGAGTTAGAGAGATCTAGAGGTTAGAGAGTTTAGAGAGAGATTAGAGAGGTTAGAAAGAGGTTGAGGTTAGAGAGAGATTAGAGAGAGATAGAGGTTGTAGAGGTTAGAGAGAGATTATAAATGTTAGAGAGAGATAGAGGTTAGAGAGTTGAGAGAGAGATTAGAGCGATTAGAGAGAGATAGAGGTTATAGAGGTTAGAGGTTATAGAGGTTAGAGAGAGATTAGAGAGGTTAGAGAGAGATTAGAGAGGTTAGAGAGAGATATAGGTTAGAGAGATTAGAGAGAGATTAGAGAGAGATAGAGGTTAGAGAGAGATTAGAAAGGTTAGAGAGATTAGAGAGTGATAGAGGTTAGAGGTTATAGAGGTTAGAGAGAGATAGAGGTTAGAGAGAGATAGAGGTTAGAGAGAGATTAGAGAGGTTAGAGAGAGATTAGAGAGATATAGAGGTTAGAGAGGTTAGAGAGTTTAGAGAGAGATAGAGGTTAGAGAGAGATAGAGGTTAGAGAGATATAGAGGTTAGAGAGAGATAGAGGTTAGAGAGACATAGAGGTTAGAGAGAGATTAGAGAGAGATAGAGGTTAGAGAGGTAGAGGTTATAGAGGTTAGAGATAGATTAGAGAGAGATAGAGGTTAGAGAGGTTAGAGAGAGATTAGAGAGTTAGAGAGGTTAGCTTGAGGTTAAATAGGTTAGAGAGAGATAGAGGTTAGAGAGGTAAGAGAGAGACAGGGAGAGATAGAGGTTAGAGAGAGAGTTGTTAGAGAGGTTAGAGAGAGAGTGAGAAAGAAAGGGAGAGAGAGAGGTTAGAGAGAGGGAAAGAGGTTAAAGAGAGGTTAGAGAGGTAAGAGAGAGAAAGGGAGAGAGAGAGGTTAGAGAGAGGTTAGAGAGGTTAGAGAGAGGTTAGAGAGTTAAGAGAGAGAAAGGGAGAGAGAGAGGTTAGAGAGGTTAGAGAGAGATTAGAGAGAGGGATAGAGGTTAGAGAGAGGTTAGAGAGTTAAGGGAGAGAGATAGATTAGCCTGTCTAGGATCAGCGTGGCGCTAGCGGGACGTTTGACAAGAAAAAAAAAAAAAATGGCGGAATGTCATAATTATAAATATTTAGCTTTAATTAAATCAGAAGTGTTATACACAATATCAAATCTATACCTCTTGTTAATCTTGCCAATATGTCCGATTTCGAAAAGCTTCACTACAAAAGCGATTATCGATCAGTAAACAACACATTAGGTACAGTTACAACAAAGTACATTAGTCACAAAAGTCATAAATAGCAATGCAAAGCATCAATTACCTTAGGAAATTTTCTTCTTTTGGCAATCCTAAAGGTCACGACGAAACAATCAAGTGGCTTTTTGATCGATATAATCCATTTTTATAGCCTAAAACTAAACATTTTGTGAACGGCTTGTGTGGAAAATTCAGCGTCCATCAACTTTGGACGTAACATTCATTGTAATTACTCACTCTAAAGGGACGTTTATCAAGTCAAGTTCGGTTTCATTAGAATCCTCTGTTTGTTAGTAATACAACCAAACTTCGTGGTTCTTTTTCCGGGACATATTGACCGAAGAAATTCGATCTGAACACACCTACCAGCTACGTCATTACGCGCCAATCGATTGGCCTGTTCGTCTTTGATTGACTGTATCTCGGTCCAATGACCACTGATCTTTTTGAAATCTAGCTGGATAGATAGCCAATGAGCAGAGGTAAATAGGGATATCAAATGGTTCTACCCGGAAATAATAGGCATCTTTGTAAAGCCATGCGTGTTCGCAGCTATTCCCCATTGAAAATCAGAAAGTAAGGAGCTCACCGTTTTACGCGCCGCGAAAGTTTGTTTTGGAGCATTTTCAAGGATCAATTATGGCAAATAAATCAGCCAAATCAACGACCAAGACGAAGTACACAGATGTGCAAGATATAATTAGTGAAATTGACCGTGAAAGTGAAAATGAGCATCTAATTGATTCCAGCGAGGTTGAATCCGTTGATTCTGAATTCGAAGACATGTTTCTACACGGTGAAGACCCAGTTTTGGATCGGTGAGTAACGTTGTTTGGAATTAGTAATATCATATATAATTCATTTGAGTTGTTTGATATATTTGTATTTTATTTGCCTTATATAAAAATATGACTAGGGCATGAAATAAAGGCACATTGTGTATTTCTAATAGGTGCTAATTACACACACACATACTGCAGTAGCCATAAGCTCACCATGGTCACAAATTGTGTATTTCTAATAGGTGCTAATTACACACACACATACTGCAGTAGCCATAAGCTCACCATGGTCACAAATTGTGTATTTCTAATAGGTGCTAATTACACACACACATACTGCAATAGCCAAAAGCTCACCATGGTCACAAATTGTGTATTTCTAATAGGTGCTAATTACACACACACATACTGCAATAGGCAAAAGCTCACCATGGTCACAAATTGTGTATTTCTAATAGGTGCTAATTACACACACACATACTGCAGTAGCCATAAGCTCACCATGGTCACAAATTGTGCATTTCTAATAGGTGTCTGTCTTTATTTCACAGTCGCAGCGATTCTGATTGGGAGCCAAGCTGCAAATCCCCCACTGAAGCTGGTCCATCCAGCTGGACCCCTGCTGTATCCGGCACCACACCTACTCCCGCCCGGCCATCAAGGGGTGGTAAGCCGGCGTCAAGGAAGCGGAGGAAGGGCAGCGTGGAACCGTCCAGCGTGGAACCTGCCAGAGCGGAGGAGGACCGTTGGCACACTGTTCTTGAGGAAGATGTGGCCCCACCAACTCCACTTTTCCGCCCAAAACGCCCAGTAGGCCCTCAATTGGACCTGACTTCCAAATACACCCCCATGCAACTTTTCCAGTTGTTCTTCACCTCGGCAGTTCTTGATACCCTGGTGATGAACACTAATAGATATGGGGCAAAGAAGCAGGAGAAATGGAAGGACATTTCCATTTCAGAACTGTTTTGCTACCTGTCCATGGTCATTTACATGGGGGTGGTGAAGCTGAAGAACCTCAAACACTACTGGAAAACTGCACCACTCTATCAACTGCCTTTCCCCTCAACGGTCATGTCTTGTACTAGGTTTCTGACAATTTCGCGGGCACTTCACATTAGTGACCCAGAGGTTGATAAGGACAACGAGGCGAAACGAGGCACAGCAGGGTTTGATAAGCTCTGCAAGATCAAACCTCTCTACCACGATATCGTTGAGGCATGCAAGACATATTTTCAGCCCGCCCAGAACCTTTCCATAGATGAGAGAATGGTAGCCTCAAAGGCCAGAATTGGCCTAAAACAGTACATGCGCAACAAACCCACAAAATGGGGTTACAAGCTGTTTGTTTTGGCCGATTCTGCGTGTGCATACACGTGCAATTTTTTTGTCTATGAGGGGAAGAACACTTGTGCGAGCGGTAAGGGACTCAGTTATGATTCTGTGATGCAGTTATTAGATTTCCAGCTGCTGGGGAAGGGCTACAAACTATTTGTAGACAACTTCTACACAAGCCCTACCCTGTTCACAGACCTGAGGAAGCTGGAGATGTGGGCCTGTGGCACCATTCGGACCAACCGAGTGGGTTTTCCAAAAACCAGGGTAAATGACATGCCTAAGCGGGCTGAGCGGGGTACCATGAGATGGATCCGTGAAGATGGCCTGCTGTTTGTGAAGTGGATGGACACTCGCGAAGTGGTGATGTGTTCCACTATTCACAAGTCGTTCGGTGGGGATCACGTTGTTCGCCGTTTGAAAGGTCCTACAGGCGCTTGGACTGCCAGAAATGTCCCCATTCCAGATGCTGTGAGGGATTACAACAAGAGCATGGGGGGTGTAGACCTATCCGATGCACTGATAGGATATTATAACGTCCTTCATAAAACCATGAAGTGGTACAAAACACTATTCTATCATTTCATTGACATTGCTGTGGTGAATTCCTTCATCCTCCAGAAGGAAATGGCCAAGAGCTGTGGACAGCCCCCCATCTCACAACTAGCCTTCAGGGAGCAGCTCATCCAGGAGCTTGCTAACTACAGCAAGAACACTGTAGCACCTTCTGTCCCCTCTACCTCTGTCCCTTCTGCTCCAACCAGCGGCACGCACATGCTGGATTTCATCATTGCAGGCAGGGATGTGCCTCGGGGGAAAAGGGGCACAGTAGGGCGGCTTCGTTGTGCCCTGTGCCACAAGAAGTCCCCTGTCACCTGCAACACCTGTGCTGTGACCCTCTGTTTCACACCAGAGAGAAACTGCTATGGGATATGGCATCGGGAGCGCAACATTGTGTAGAGGACAGAGTCTTCACATGATTGAACATTTGAAGTGTAAATAGTTCCCCTTGTTATTATTATTTTTTTTTTAAATATTCATTTTTTTCCTTGAATTTTTCAAATATATATTTTTGGGGGTATGTTACAATAATTGTTTTGTATTTTGTATATAGGTTTTGTATCATTGTATCATTGTACCAATTCGGCCACTTGGGTACATTTGGGAAACTTGTGAGGGACACCTGGTTGACCTCATGCTCAATGGCATGTACCTCACTCATTCCTGAATGTATCCATCTGAAATTTTGGTAAAATACTGTTGCCTACCTATGTTCTCATTTGAAATGATCCCCAGTATCATAACTGAATGTTTGGCCTTTCTTGTTGATTTTTAAAGATGCAACATCAGTAAAAGAACAAAAAACGTCTGTTGATTTCCTTGTATTTTCTTCTACCAGATCTATTGTGTTATATTCTCCTACATTCAATTCACATTTACACAAACTTCAGAATGTTTCCTTTCAAATGATACCAAGAATATGCATATCCTTCCTTCTAGGCCTGAGCTGCAAGCAGTTAGATTAGGGTATGTTTTCAGGCGGAAATTGAGAAAAAGGGGGGTCATCCCCAACAGGTTAACCAGTCTGGCTCTGGCGTTCCGCTAGCGGAACTCCTCCCACATTCCACTGAAAAGGCAGAGCGCGAAATTCAAAAAATATTTTTTAGAAATATTTAACTTTCACACATTAACAGGTCCAATACAGCAAATGAAAGATACACATCTTGTGAATCCAGTCAACATTTCCGATTTTTAAAATGTTTTACAGCGAAAACACCACATATATTTATGTTAGCTCACCACCAAATACAAAAAAGGACAGACATTTTTCACAGCACAGGTAGCATGCACAAAGCCAACCTAACTAACCAAGAACCAACCAAACTAACCAAGAAACAACTTCATCAGATGACAGTCTTATAACATGTTATACAATAAATCTATGTTTTGTTCGAAAAATGTGCATATTTGAGGTATAAATCAGTTTTACATTGCAGCTACCATCACAGCTACCGTCAGAAATAGATCCGAAGCAGCCAGAGTAATTACAGACACCAACGTCAAATACCTAAATACTCATCATAAAACATTTCTGAAAAATCGATGGTGTACAGCAAATTAAAGACAAACATCTTGTGAATCCAGCCAATATTTCCGATGTTTTAAGTGTTTTACAGCGAAAACACAATATAGCATTATATTAGCTTACTACAATAGCCTACCACACTACCACATTCATTCATCAAGGCACGTTAGCGATAGCAATAGGCACGTTAGCGATAGGGAATAAACCAGCAAAATATATTCATTTTCACTAACCTTCATAAACCTTAATCAGATGACAGTTCTATAACATCAGGTTATACATACACTTATGTTTTGTTCGGAAATGTGCATATTTAGAGCTGAAATCAGTGGTTATACATTGTGCTAACGTAGCATCTTTTTCCCAGAATGTGCGGACATTTTTATGACACTCCAACTATTCTGACCAAATAACTATTCATAAACGTTACTAGAAAATACATGTTGTATAGGAAATGATAGATACACTAGTTCTTAATGCAATCGCCGTGTTAGAATTCTAAAAATAACTTCATTACGACATCCAGCTTAGTTATAGCGAGAGAGTGCCCAAACTCTGGGCGCAAACTACTAGTACAACATGTTCGACAGATATATGAAATAGCATCATAAAATGGGTCCTACTTTTGATGATCTTTCATCAGAATGTTGTACAAGGGGTCCTTTGTTGGGAACAATCGTTGTTTGGATTTAGAATGTCCTCTTCTCCAGTCAATTAGCACGGAAAGCTAGCAAAGTAGCGTGAAGCTCTCCTTCCTGAACAAAGGCACACAACGCAACACGCCTAACGTCCCGAATAAATTTCAATAATCTAATAAAACTATATTGAAAAAACATACTTTACGATGATATTGTCACATGTATCAAATAAAATCAAAGCCGGAGATATTAGTCGTCCATAACGACAGCTTATCAGAAGGCAAAACCAGGTCCCTTCACGCGCTCTCCAGAAAACAGGAAACTGGTGACACGTCATGCCGAGAGCTTTTATTCGACCCCAGATCAAGTTATACATTCCATTTCTTCTCTCACTGCCTGTCGACATCTAGTGGAAGACGTATGAAGTGCATCTATACTAATAAATATCAAGGACATTAATAGGCAGGCCCTAGAACAGAGCATCGATTTCAGATTTTCCACTTCCTGTCAGGAAGTTTGTTGCAAAATGAGTTCTGTTTTACTCACAGATATAATTCAAACGGTTTTAGAAACTAGAGAGTGTTTTCTATCCAATAGTAATAATAATATGCATATTGTACGAGCAAGAATTGAGTACGAGGCCGTTTAAATTGGGCACGATTTTCCCCCCAAAGTGAAAACAGCGCCCTCTGTCCTCAACAGGTTTTAAACAACATTTCTCCGCCATGTTGGAGTCAACAGAAATACGAAATTACATCATAAATATTCCCTTACCTTTGATGATCTTCATCAGAATGCACTCCCAGGAATCCTAGTTCCACCAAAATTGTTGTTTTGTTCGATAATGTCCATACTTATGTCCAAGTAGCTTCTTTTGCTAGCACGTTTAGTACACATGTCCAAACGCTCGCGCAGATGCAGGCGAACGTCGGACGAAAACTTCCAAAAAGTTATATTACAGGTCGAAAAAAACTTGTCAAACTTAGTAGAGAATTAATCTTCAGGATGTTGTTATCATAAATATTCAATAACGTTCCAACCGGAGCATTCCTTTGTGCCTGTAGAAGTTATGGAACGCAAGGCGATATCATGAGGAATGCGCATGACCTGGAACTGACAATCTGCCAGACCACTGACTCAAACACCTCCCATCCGGCCCCACATCACAGTAGTGGCTTCATTCAACATTCGACAGACTGTTGACATCTAGTGGAAGGCGTAGGAAGTGCAAACAGATCCATATCTTACTGGGATTTCAATAGGCGATGAGTTGAAAATCGACCAGCCTCAGAATTCTCACTTCCCGTTGAGATTTTTTCTCAGGTTTTTGCCTGCCATATGAGTTCTGTTATACAGACATCATTCAAACAGTTTTAGAAACTTCAGAGTGTTTCATATCCCATAGTAATAATAATATGCATATATTAGCATCTGGGACAGAGTAGGAGGCAGTTCACTCTGGGCACGCTATTCATCCAAAGTGAAAATGCTGCCCCCTATCCCTAAAAAGTTAAATAGGTTAGAGAGAGAGAGATTAGAGACACAGAGAGGTTCGAGAGGTTAGACAGAGGCAACATAGACAGAGATACTGTATCAATTAGAGAGAGGGGCTGAGAAACAGAGAGACAGAGATATCAATGAGAAAGAGGGACTGAGAAACCGAGAGACAGAGATATCAATGAGAAAGAGGGACTGAGAAACAGAGAGACAGAGATATCAATGAGAGAGAGGGACTGAGAAACAGAGAGACAGAGATATCAATGAGAAAGAGGGACTGAGAAACAGAGAGACAGAGATATCAATGAGAGAGAGGGACTGAGAAACAGAGAGACAGAGATATCAATGAGAGAGAGGGACTGAGAAACAGAGAGACAGAGATATCAATGAGAGAGAGGGACTGAGAAACAGAGAGACAGAGATATCAATGAGAAAGAGGGACTCAGAAACAGAGAGACAGAGATATCAATGAGAAAGAGGGACTGAGAAACAGAGAGACAGAGATATCAATGAGAGAGAGGGACTGAGAAACAGAGAGACAGAGATATCAATGAGAAAGAGGGACTCAGAAACAGAGAGACAGAGATATCAATGAGAGAGAGGGACTGAGAAACAGAGAGACAGAGATATCAATGAGAGAGAGGGACTGAGAAACCGAGAGACAGAGATATCAATGAGAAAGAGGGACTGAGAAACAGAGAGACAGAGATATCAATGAGAGAGAGGGACTGAGAAACAGAGAGACAGAGATATCAATGAGAGAGAAGGGCTGAACAACAGAGAGACAGAGATATAAATGAGAGAGAAGGGCTGAACAACAGAGAGACAGAGATATCAATGAGAGAGAAGGGCTGAACAACAGAGAGACAGAGATATCAATGAGAGAGAAGGGCTGAACAACAGAGAGTCAGTGATATAAATGAGAGAGAGGGACTGAACAACAGAGAGTCAGTGATACCAATGAGAGAGAAGGGCTGAACAACAGAGAGACAGAGATATCAATGAGAGAGAGGGACTGAACAACAGAGAGTCAGTGATATAAATGAGAGAGAGGGACTGAGAAACAGAGAGACAGAGATATCAATGAGAAAGAGGGACTGAGAAACAGAGAGACAGAGATATCAATGAGAGAGAAGGGCTGAACAACAGAGAGTCAGTGATATAAATGAGAGAGAGGGACTGAACAACAGAGAGTCAGTGATATAAATGAGAGAGAGGGACTGAACAACAGAGAGTCAGTGATATAAATGAGAGAGAGGGACTGAACAACAGAGAGTCAGTGATATAAATGAGAGAGAGGGACTGAACAACAGAGAGTCAGTGATATAAATGAGAGAGAGGGACTGAACAACAGAGAGTCAGTGATATAAATGAGAGAGAGGGACTGAACAACAGAGAGTCAGTGATATAAATGAGAGAGAGGGACTGAACAACAGAGAGTCAGTGATATAAATGAGAGAGAGGGACTGAACAACAGAGAGTCAGTGATATAAATGAGAGAGAGGGACTGAACAACAGAGAGTCAGTGATATAAATGAGAGAGAGGGACTGAGAAACAGAGAGACAGAGATATCAATGAGAAAGAGGGACTGAGAAACAGAGAGACAGAGATATCAATGAGAGAGAAGGGCTGAACAACAGAGAGTCAGTGATATAAATGAGAGAGAGGGACTGAACAACAGAGAGTCAGTGATATAAATGAGAGAGAGGGACTGAACAACAGAGAGTCAGTGATATAAATGAGAGAGAGGGACTGAACAACAGAGAGTCAGTGATATAAATGAGAGAGAGGGACTGAACAACAGAGAGTCAGTGATATAAATGAGAGAGAGGGACTGAACAACAGAGAGTCAGTGATATAAATGAGAGAGAGGGACTGAACAACAGAGAGTCAGTGATATAAATGAGAGAGAGGGACTGAACAACAGAGAGACAGTGATATAAATGAGAGAGAGGGACTGAACAACAGAGAGACAGAGATATAAATGAGAGAGAGGGACTGAACAACAGAGAGTCAGTGATATAAATGAGAGAGAGGGACTGAACAACAGAGAGTCAGTGATATAAATGAGAGAGAGGGACTGAACAACAGAGAGTCAGTGATATAAATGAGAGAGAGGGACTGAACAACAGAGAGTCAGTGATATAAATGAGAGAGAGGGACTGAACAACAGAGAGTCAGTGATATAAATGAGAGAGAGGGACTGAACAACAGAGAGTCAGTGATATAAATGAGAGAGAGGGACTGAACAACAGAGAGTCAGTGATATAAATGAGAGAGAGGGACTGAACAACAGAGAGTCAGTGATATAAATGAGAGAGAGGGACTGAACAACAGAGAGTCAGTGATATAAATGAGAGAGAGGGACTGAACAACAGAGAGTCAGTGATATAAATGAGAGAGAGGGACTGAACAACAGAGAGTCAGTGATATAAATGAGAGAGAGGGACTGAACAACAGAGAGTCAGTGATATAAATGAGAGAGAGGGACTGAACAACAGAGAGTCAGTGATATAAATGAGAGAGAGGGGCTGAACAACAGAGAGACAGAGATATAAATGAGAGAGAGGGACTGAACAACAGAGAGTCAGTGATATAAATGAGAGAGAAGGGCTGAACAACAGAGAGTCAGTGATATAAATGAGAGAGAGGGACTGAACAACAGAGAGTCAGTGATATAAATGAGAGAGAGGGACTGAACAACAGAGAGTCAGTGATATAAATGAGAGAGAGGGACTGAACAACAGAGAGTCAGTGATATAAATGAGAGAGAGGGGCTGAACAACAGAGAGACAGAGATATAAATGAGAGAGAGGGACTGAACAACAGAGAGTCAGTGATATAAATGAGAGAGAGGGACTGAACAACAGAGAGTCAGTGATATAAATGAGAGAGAGGGACTGAACAACAGAGAGTCAGTGATATAAATGAGAGAGAAGGGCTGAACAACAGAGAGTCAGTGATATAAATGAGAGAGAGGGACTGAACAACAGAGAGTCAGTGATATAAATGAGAGAGAAGGGCTGAACAACAGAGAGACAGAGATATAAATGAGAGAGAGGGGCTGAACAACAGAGAGACAGAGATATAAATGAGAGAGAGGGACTGAACAACAGAGAGACAGTGATATAAATGAGAGAGAGGGACTGAACAACAGAGAGTCAGTGATATAAATGAGAGAGAGGGACTGAACAACAGAGAGACAGAGATATCAATGAGAGAGAAGGGCTGAACAACAGAGAGACAGAGATATAAATGAGAGAGAGGGGCTGAACAACAGAGAGTCAGTGATATAAATGAGAGAGAGGGACTGAGAAACAGAGAGACAGAGATATAAATGAGAGAGAAGGGCTGAACAACAGAGAGTCAGAGATATAAATGAGAGAGAAGGGCTGAACAACAGAGAGACAGAGATATCAATGAGAGAGAGGGACTGAGAAACAGAGAGACAGAGATATAAATGAGAGAGAAGGGCTGAACAACAGAGAGTCAGAGATATCAATGAGAGAGAGGGACTGAACAACAGAGAGACAGAGATATCAATGAGAGAGAAGGGCTGAACAACAGAGAGACAGAGATATAAATGAGAGAGAGGGACTGAGAAACAGAGAGACAGAGATATAAATGAGAGAGAAGGGCTGAACAACAGAGAGTCAGAGATATAAATGAGAGAGAGGGACTGAACAACAGAGAGACAGAGATATCAATGAGAGAGAAGGGCTGAACAACAGAGAGACAGAGATATCAATGAGAGAGAGGGACTGAGAAACAGAGAGACAGTGATATAAATGAGAGAGAGGGGCTGAACAACAGAGAGACAGAGATATAAATGAGAGAGAGGGGCTGAACAACAGAGAGTCAGTGATATAAATGAGAGAGAAGGGCTGAACAACAGAGAGACAGAGATATAAATGAGAGAGAAGGGCTGAACAACAGAGAGACAGAGATATCAATGAGAGAGAGGGACTGAGAAACAGAGAGACAGAGATATAAATGAGAGAGAAGGGCTGAACAACAGAGAGTCAGAGATATCAATGAGAGAGAGGGACTGAACAACAGAGAGACAGAGATATCAATGAGAGAGAGGGACTGAACAACAGAGAGACAGAGATATCAATGAGAGAGAAGGGCTGAACAACAGAGAGACAGAGATATAAATGAGAGAGAGGGACTGAGAAACAGAGAGACAGAGATATAAATGAGAGAGAAGGGCTGAACAACAGAGAGTCAGAGATATCAATGAGAGAGAGGGACTGAACAACAGAGAGACAGAGATATCAATGAGAGAGAAGGGCTGAACAACAGAGAGACAGAGATATAAATGAGAGAGAGGGACTGAGAAACAGAGAGACAGAGATATAAATGAGAGAGAGGGGCTGAACAACAGAGAGTCAGTGATATAAATGAGAGAGAAGGGCTGAACAACAGAGAGACAGAGATATAAATGAGAGAGAAGGGCTGAACAACAGAGAGACAGAGATATCAATGAGAGAGAGGGACTGAGAAACAGAGAGACAGAGATATAAATGAGAGAGAAGGGCTGAACAACAGAGAGTCAGAGATATCAATGAGAGAGAGGGACTGAACAACAGAGAGACAGAGATATCAATGAGAGAGAGGGACTGAACAACAGAGAGACAGAGATATCAATGAGAGAGAAGGGCTGAACAACAGAGAGACAGAGATATAAATGAGAGAGAGGGACTGAGAAACAGAGAGACAGAGATATAAATGAGAGAGAAGGGCTGAACAACAGAGAGTCAGAGATATCAATGAGAGAGAGGGACTGAACAACAGAGAGACAGAGATATCAATGAGAGAGAAGGGCTGAACAACAGAGAGACAGAGATATAAATGAGAGAGAGGGACTGAGAAACAGAGAGACAGAGATATAAATGAGAGAGAAGGGCTGAACAACAGAGAGTCAGAGATATAAATGAGAGAGAGGGACTGAACAACAGAGAGACAGAGATATCAATGAGAGAGAAGGGCTGAACAACAGAGAGACAGAGATATCAATGAGAGAGAGGGACTGAGAAACAGAGAGACAGAGATACCAGGCAAACGGAGACAGAGGCTGCACTTTCAGCAACTGCTTTCCCAGCTGGGAAACAGATCTGGCAGCAGCAGCAGTTTGCTGGTGGATGTTATGGCTGCTCTGCTAAACATACACCATCATATATCTGTTATGTAACCTTGAAACAGCCGTCATTGTAATGCGGCGGCAGTTTCATTGTCTTGCTCCTATTGTAGCTCGCTGGGGAATCGGCCAGCTAAAGGCCCAGGACGTTTATTTTATGTCGTTGTAAAAGGTGTGTGAGACTCTGATCTTATACGTTGTAATCTTGTCACATAGGCAAAATGCCTCTGATCTACCTAATGCTAATGGATGTGTTGTCTGTTGTTCTGCTGTATCGTTCGTATCTGCAGTGTGTAACTGAGTGTTGTGGTTTGAGGTAGGAGTTTCCATATTTTCTTCATATACTTCACAATATAATACGTCTAGTGACGGTCCAACAAGGAAGAGATAAGTGCCAACGTTCTGTTCATTACCTTTGAAATAATGGACGATGGAGTGGAGTTCCTTTAAAAAAAAAGTTATTTTTTGGTTGCTAGGGACGCGACTCAGTCGTTTGTTCGATTAGTTTGATATTTATGTTCCGTTGCCATGGCAACGTTCTTATCCCTTGCTGGCTAGCTAGCCAACTAGCTACGGCTACACAGCCACGCCCTCTGCAGCCAGAATAACAGCAAAGTAGCTGTCTTTTTTTTTTTACATTCATTTGGATACATCCATAACTGTCACGCCCTGACCTTAGAGAACCTTTTTATTTCTCTATTTGGTTAGGTCAGGGTGTGATTTGGGTGGGCATCCTATGTTTTCTATTTCTTTGTTCCCAATCAGAGGCAGCTGTCTATCATTGTCTCTGATTGAGAATCACACTTAGGTAGCCTTTTTTCCCACCTGTGTTTGTGGGTAATTATTATTTTCTCTGTGTTTGTGGGTAATTATTATTTTCTGTGTGCTTGGGGATAATTATTATTTTCTCTGTGTTTGTGGGTAATTTTATTTTCTCTGTGTTTGTGGGTAATTATTATTTTCTCTGTGTTTGTGGGTAAATATTATTTTCTCTGTGTTTGTGGGTAATTATTATTTTCTCTGTGTTTGTGGGTAATTATTATTTTCTGTGTTTGTGGGTAATTATTATTTTCTCTGTGTTTGTGGGTAATTATTATTTTCTCTGTGTTTGTGGGTAATTATTATTTTCTCTGTGTTTGTGGGTAATTATTATTTTCTCTGTATTTGTGGGTAAATATTATTTTCTCTGTGTTTGTGGATAAATATTATTTTCTCTGTGTTTGTGGGTAATTATTATTTTCTCTGTGTTTGTGGGTAAATATTATTTCTCTGTGTTTGTGGGTAATTATTATTTTCTCTGTGTTTGTGGGTAATTATTATTTTCTCCGTGTTTGTTGGTAATTATTATTTTCTCTGTGTTTGTTGGTAATTATTATTTTCTCTGTGTTTGTGGGTAATTATTATTTTCTCTGTGTTTGTGGGTAATTATTATTTTCTGTGTTTTTGTGGGTAATTATTAATTTCTCTGTGTTTGTGGGTAATTAGTATTTTCTCTGTGTTTGTGGGTAATTATTATTTTCTCTGTGTTTGTGGGTAATTATTATTTTCTGTGTTTTTGTGGGTAATTATTAATTTCTCTGTGTTTGTGGGTAATTAGTATTTTCTCTGTGTTTGTGGGTAATTATTATTTTCTCTGTGTTTGTGGGTAATTATTATTTTCTCTGTGTTTGTGGGTAATTATTATTTTCTCTGTGTTTGTGTGCGCCACGGTTGCGTCACATTCGGTTTCTGTTTACCTATTGTTTTTTTAAGGTTTCACTTGATTAAAGATGTGGAATTACAAGCTGCACCTTGGCTCATTTATGACAGGGAGTTTGAAGACAGTGAACGTGACAATAACAATGAACTGATAATGCTCGATGTTGCCTGGCTTAGCTAGAAAAGTTTGCCTTCTCTTCAGGACACTAGTCAACACTGACTGTTAATTATGAGGAGATCAAATTGCATATAAAAACACTAGGCTAGATAAATAGTTTGTTGCTAGGAAACCTGCCGTTATGAAAACATAACTCAACAATACCAGTATCTGAACACAGCTGGTCAAACTAGAAACGTGGGACGATTTGACAGCTTTAGCTGAAGCTCCAAAAAAAGATGTCTCTGCAAAATACAAATCAATGCTAGCTAGATACGTTTTTTCCTCGCAGGACCTGCATTTACAATGTATCAAATTTCAGTTTGTGTAGTTGTTGGTTTAGCGTTCTGTAACTTTGTAGCAAGTACGTTTGCTTATTGCTTAGTGCTTATTGCTTAGTGCTTATTGCTTCGTAATTATTGCGTCATGATCGCAAGGTGATATATCTTCTAACTGTACCATTATCTGGTTTTAATGTACATTCTAGAATGCCCTTCTAGCCAATCAGAAATTAGTATTCAACAATACTGTGGTATAATGCCTATTATAAACTGGGTAGTTTGAGCCCTGAATTCTGATTGGCTGAAAGCCATGGTATATCAGACCATATACCATGGTATGACAAAACGTTTAGTTGTACTGTCCTAATTACGTTGGTAACCAGTTTATAATAGCAGATATATTATACTTAAGCAATAAGGCCCGAGGAGGTGTGGTATTTGGCCAATATACCACGGCTAAGGCTGTGTCCAGGCACTCCGCATTGCATCATGCGTAAGAACAGCCCTTAGCAGTGGTATATTGGCCAAATACCACACCTCCTCGGGCTGTATTGCTAAAGTATACAAACTGTATGGCAGAGGTGACCTCCCACGTACTGTATGCAGGTGAATCATCCAGCACCGTATTCACAGGACCCAAAAGGATTTAAGTCACGTTTTCCATCGTGTCCTTCCCACAGACCCCTCACTGTGAACTATCTGCAGCTGTCCATGCTGTGATGCTGTAATGTGGCGGGTTGAGAGCCATACAGAAGTGTTCTTCAGCCTCTCAGGGAATGTTTCTGGGAGGTTTGTGTTAATTATCAGGCCCAAGGGCAAGTGAAAAACAAGCCCTGCATTTTCCCAATATTAGCTTTGTCAATAATGTAGTCCGTCATTGTTTAATGGGTGATCACTAAATATGAGCGTCAGCTGAGGATTCGAGGGGAGCTGTGGGGATGTTCACTGAGGCCGAGGCTTGGGGTTCACAGTCCTGTGAAAATGCACAACAGAAATGCTGCGATACAAAGAGATACATTTTGTCAACATGGACAGAGTAGATTGTTAGGGAACAGCATTTCAGTGGAACAGGAGACATTAAATGTGGGATAAAAAAAAAAGAGTCAGCTTTACTGTCAAGCAATAAAATGCTGTAGTCGTTGAGAACTGTCACGTGTTATTGATGAAGAGCTTCCGTATGTGGACAGAAATATCACTGCTACATCTTAATCTGCACGACATTCCTAAGAGACATAGTTTCTATCCAGAAAGAAGATCTCTTCAAGCATCTCTTTGTAATATGCACTTTGTCCTTGCTGTGGACTGTCAAAGGCACTGACATACCCATTGGGTGCTGGAGGGAATAAATAGCCTGCAAACCGGGAGGGGGTTCTGGGTAAAAGCAGACGTCTCCTTTTGATGGATCTGAAGACATTACATGGCGTTAAGCCTTGCATCTGCATGCCTAGGGGACAGGAAATCCACACCATGCGGACACAGAACAGCAGAACCTGGCTGGAACAGTCACCGCTGGGGATGGGCCCCTGTCCTCGCTCGCTACCCACAATGCACAGAGCACGCAACAAGGCCCCACCATCACAGGAATTGAAACAAAAGAGCAAACCTTTGTTGTTTCCTGATCACTGTGGGCTTCATTTTTCTTATTCACATTCAACTGGAAGTTCAGCCAAAGGAGGAACAGCATACAGACAAGCTGGAGAAGCAAACAGACAGGACCGTACAACAACTGCTTTGTTGCTTTGGCCTCCCTGCAAGTCGGTATCATTACAACAAACGTCATTTCTTGTTCAATGGAATAGCAGCTCGATACAACCCAGCAGAATTATTTGAATTATCTGCGTAAAAGTAGCGATATTAGAATTGCAGGGAGTGGTGACAGGAAACGCGCAGGGGTCCTTTGCTGGATAAAACAGGGTTATCATCGCGAGGGAAAACCTTCAATAATGTATAACGGTGGGGGGCACTGGCTGTAAGTTCTGCTGACAGGAGAACATCAGTCATACGCTGCTTCTGTATGAGTGAGGCTGAACCAGTTGAAATGATATGGAAAATGTTGATGAAGTGTTCCCTGTCATGTCCTAATCAATAATTAAAGCTTTTTTATTATTCAGTTTTCTCATCGTCATCATCCCCCACGCCCCATTTACCAACATCAAGTTTGTCTGATTTCAGTGAAGTGTTTCATTTCGATTCAATACACACAGATTGATCTTTAAAAAATGAAAAACAAATAGAGAAGCTTAACACGAAAGCAAAATGATTGTTTATTGCGATGCCTTCGTAGTGTTTGAACATTTTTCAATTTAACTTGGGCTTTCTGGACATCTCCAGGGCTGACAACAACATCATGATTATGTTTTTAATCTTCTGACGCGGAAAATGAGAAGACAATAAAATATCCATTGAACTGCTGAGACAGGAGACATGAGGCTGTGGCTAAACAAAACACACAGCGCATCTCGTATGTGCAGAAAACCAATTACAAACTAATAGCAGAAGTACACCTAATGGATGGCTTGTTTCCTTCAAGTCTTCCTGCTGTTTTTTCCCACTTAGCATTATTCACTAATTGCTCCTTGATCTAACAAGCATTTGATAATTGAGGCAAATTAACCCATGCCAACGAGTCAATGTTATGTCCTCAAGGAGCACTATCCATCAACCTTAGTGCAGGAAGGGAAACCTCTAAGAAAACACCTCAATAAGAGACCTTAATATATTTGCTGATTGGATGAAGACTGAGGAAGACTCAGTCTTCAAGTATATTGCCATGAGCTCATTCTGGACTGAGAGAGGGAAATCAGAATATTAATGGGCTCTGGGTTTTCTTAGGCATTTGTAACAACAGCCCTTCCCCTCAGAGAGAGAATTATGACAGCTAATCAAGTGAGAAGATGGAACCGACCCGCTGCCTTAAAGGACGCTAAGATGGAGAGGAGAGGAGGATGGGGAGAGAACGTGGCCATCATCGACCCACTCAATCTCGGTGGGCACATCGGCCATCATTGTGAAAGGCCTCAGACGATCTCTTAAATCTGACCAATGTACAATATGTCCACCCACCTCAAAATCCTCTCTAAATGGTGTTGTCCAATAATAGTCTCTGCAGCCTCATGAACACAATGTAATGACAGACAGGCAGAATCATAGACGCCTGTACATCAAATCACATCAAGCTGCTTATCTACACAAACAAAAATATAAACACAACATGCAATCATTTCAAAGATTTTACTGAGTTACAGTTCATATTAGGAAATCAGTCAATTGAAATCAATTCATTAGGCCATACTCTGTCAATTTCACATGACTGGGAATTCAGATGTGCATCTGTTGGTCACAGATACCTTTTAAAGAGGTAGGTGCTTGGATCAGAAAACCAGTCAGTATCTGGTGTGACCACCATTTGTCTCATGCAGAGCAACACTGCATATAGAGTTGATCAGGCCGTTGATTGTGGCCTGTGGAACGTTGTACCCACTCCTCTTCAATGGATGTGCGAAGTTGCTGGATATTGGCGGGAACTGGAACATGCTGTTGTACACGTTGATCCAGAGCATCCCACACATGCTCAATGGGTGACATGTCTGAGTATGCAGGCCATGGAAGACCTGGGACATTTTCAGCTTGCAGGAATTGTATACCGATCCTTGTGACATCGGGCCGTGCTTTATCATGCTGAAACATGAGGTGATGGAGATGCAGATGCAGATGAATGGCACGACAATGGGCCTCAGGATCCCGTCACGGTATCTCTGTGCATTGTGTTGGTTGTCCATAGCTTATACCTGCCAATACCATGATCCCACCGCCATCATAGGGCACTCTGTTCACAACGTTGACATCAGCAAACCGCTCGCCCACACGACGCCATCTGCCCGGTAAAGTTGAAACTGGAATTCATCTGTGAAGAGCACACTTCTCCAGTGCGCTAGTGGCCATCGAAGGTCAGCTTTATCAGTTATGACACCAAACCGCAGTCAAGACACGACTCTGGTGAGGACAGCTAGCACGAAGATGAGCTTCCCTGAGACAGTTTCTGACAGTTTGTGCAGAAAGGATTTGGTTATGCAAACCTGTCCGGGTGGCTGGTCTCAGACGATCCCGCAGGGGAAGAAGCCAGATGTGGAGGTCCTGGGCTGGCGGATTATGGTAGAGAAATGAACATTAAATTATTAGGCAACAGCTCTGGTGGACATTCCTGCAGTCTGCATGTGAAATGCACGCTCCCTCAAAACTTGAGACATCTGTGGCATTGTGTGAGAAAATGGCACATTTTAGAGTGGCCTTTTATTGTCCCCAGCACAAGATGCACCTGTGTAATGATCATTATGTTTTATCAGCTTCTTGCCACACCAGTCATGTGGATGGATTATCTTGGCAAAGGAAAAATGCTCACAAACAGGGATGTCTGGGATCTTTTATTTCAGCTCATGTAACACGGGACCAACACTTTACATGTTGCATTTATATTTTTGTTCAGTATAGATTAGTCTCGGTCATCATCCCTGCGTCACGGGTGACATCACTGGGTTGCCGTAATAGGGGGAGGCTGTTAAACTCAGTTTAGTGGGTCGGAAGAATGCAGAACCTCTGCGATTACAATAGAAACCCTTCTTGGCTGCATTCTGTCTGAACAGCTCAGGTATGGCAGGCCTATGGGCACCTGGGAGGTACATGTGACAAGGGTGCCAGGTGGCTTGGCTGGGCGCAAGTTTCGGACATGTCCCCTCTCTAGGGCCTCTTTGGTGGCCGGACCCGTGCTTCTTCACCATGGCTGCCATAAAGTGGAGGCTGTTGAATTCGCACAAGCCCCAAAATGGCAGCCGAAGGAGCACTAATTAGTTCCTTAATGATTTCCAATCTTGGCTGTGGCGTGTCAGTACGTCTTCAACATTATTAAATGATAAGATAAATAGATAAGAAACTCATTATGACTTGCTAACAGGACTCAGATGCTTCAGTCACATGGTTTTGTCGAGCAGCGTGTCCCAACAGCACCCGCTATTGGTCAGTGGGGCTAAATATACTGGGAGATTCTGCATTGAGGGTCGCCCTTGAGCAAGAGTTCTATCAATGGCAAAGGGATATCTCATTTACAGTGTATGTCTACAAGCTTTGAAGTTACGCTGTTGAAAAATAGAAACAATCACACCCAGGGTGTACTTTGATAGAATCTGGAATATCATGGAAGATCAAACTCTGGACTAGGACTAATGAGCTATTCAAAATGTCCTTATGCGGAACAGCCCGTCCAAACGCCTCCTTAAATAACTGTAGGTGAGAGAAACCACATGATATATATATTACACTACTCCACTCAGCCACTAACGCACCCCAGAGGGGTCACATTGAGGGAGTCAAAATGGGGGAGTCAGACTGGTGGGGTCAGACTAGAGGGTTCAGACTGGGGGAGTCAGAATGGGGGAGTCAGACTAGAGGGTTCAGACTGGGGGAGTCAGAATGGGGGAGTCAGACTGGTGGGGTCAGACTGGTGGGGTCACACTGGTGGGGTCAGACTGGCGGGGTCAGACTGGGGGAGTCAGACTAGGGGGGTCAGACTGGCAGCGTCAGTCTGGGGGAGTCATCTGGGAGGGTCAGGCTGGGGGGGTCAGTCTGGGGGGTCAGACTAGGGGGGTCAGACTAGGGGGGGGTCAGTCTGGGGGTGTCATCTGGGGGGGTCAGACTGGGGGTCAGACTTGGAGGGGCGATGCCGTCAATAGTGGAGGAGTTGAGAGATTCTCCTTGCACGGTCAACATGGTCCGTATTTGATTGTAACTGAGGCAAAATGTCACAAAAGTGAACATGCTACTGAATCTCCTAGACATACAGCCTGTGAAGGAACTACATCAGCGATGTGTTTTCCATCTGTTTATAGGATGCATATAAAACACAGAGACGTGATGTATTTTCCAGGGGGGGGGGGGGGGGAATATTCCCTGGAATATTTCCCGGACAGCCTCCTATTCCTATGTGATGGCCTGGAAAGCTGACTGACGGTCAAGGTGAATATGACATTTCAGAGATGTTTTGATATCAATCTTATCATGACATTGCTGTAATGGGTGAAATGTGCACATACGCTATAAATAGTCAATAAAATGCACTTTATCCCCAGAAAAAAAGGAAAACTAAAGAGAAAATGCACTGAGTGTACAAATATTAGGAACACCTTCCTAATATTGAGTCACCCCCCCCTTTGTATTGCCCCTTCACCCACTGAAAGGCATACATACACAATGTCTCAATTGTCTCAAGGCTTAAAAATCCTTCTTAACCTGACTCCTCCCCTTCATCTACACTGATTAAAGTGGATTTAACAAGTGACATCAGTAAAGGGTGATGTCGTTCAGCTGGATTCACCTGGTGAGTCTGTCATGGAAAGAGCAGGTGTTCTTAATGTTTTGTCCACTCAGTATATATATATATATATATATATATCACACACACACACACACACGTTGTGTATGCCCTGGTTCAGGTGCTGGAAAGTTCACATAATAAGTGGACTACCTCATCTCTGTACCTCACACATACAATTATCTGTAAGTTCCCTCAGTCGAGCAGTGGATTTCAAACACAGATTCAAACACAAAGACCAGGGAGGTTTTACAACGCCTCGCAAAGAAGGACACCTCAGGTGCTTTTAAGTTCTTCAGTTTGTGTCATTCTTTTGTTTTTTTTATCTTATGTTTGTTGTGTTTTAAATATTTCAGCTTTTATTTTTTCATTGTTTTTTGTTTGTTTTTACCTGTAAAGCACATTGCATTCCATGTCTGAAATAGGCTGTATAAATAAAGATTGATTTGATTTGATTTTGGCCTATTGGTAGATTAGTACAAAAGGAAAGAAAAGCAGACATTGAATATCCCTCCTGAGGGGCCAGTAACAGTTTTGACTTAAATCTTCTTGAAAATCTATGGCAAGATTTGAAAATGGTTGTTTAGCAATGATCAACAACCAATTTGACAGAGCTTGAATACTTTTTAAAAGAACAATGTGAAAATATTGTACAATTCAGGTGTGCAGAGCTCTTAGAACCTTACCTAGAAAGACTCACTGTTGATTTCACTGCCAAAGGTGATTCTAACATGTATTGACTCAGAGGTGTGAATACTTGTACATTTGATATTTATGCAATTAAAAAAAAAAATTAAAATGTGCTACAAATTTTAAAAACATGTTTTCACTTTGTTATTATGGGGTATTGTGTGAAGTTTTTTTTAAATAAATGATTTAGGAAAATGTGGAATAAGTCTTACCTTGTAGATTTAGAAGAGATTTCTGAGTTGCAGATTTCCTGTTTCCCATCGGCTGACCGGCGCTCTGTGTTGATGAGCACCCATCATAATTATAAGCCATCTTGGTAATGGGCCCAACTGGCTATTGTTGCTAATGGGATTTGATTGGTCAGAATCGTCTCTGATCCAGATTTATTGGCGGCAGGGCCCGTCTTTGTCCTTGAGTTGGGGCCCTAATTATCTCCTTTCTCTTTTGTCCTTTCTCCTCTCTTCTCTCCTCTTCTCTCATTTCTCCTCTCCTCTCTCCTCTCTCCTTTCCCCTCTCCTCTCCTCTCCTCTCTCCTTTCTCCTCTCTCCTCTCTCCTTTCTCCTCTCCTTTCCACGTTCTTCTTTCTCCTCTACTTATTAGATGGTGCAGAAAGTAATTATTTCTCAGCCATTTTCATTCAGCATGCGTTGGCAGGCACCACTGGAGGCAAATCATTTATGAAAACTAATCTGCTAGGTGTGTGGATGGCCTCAGTTCAACTCTCAAATAGGTATTTAGCCACCGAGCTGGGTGATTTAGTCCAAATCGCTCTCCCTCTCACTCTCTGTCTCTCTTCATTCCCCTCCCCCTCTATTTCTCTCTATTGCCATAAATATCTCATTCTCTCCCTCTCTTTCTCCCTCCCCTCGTCCATAACGGCCTCCTGTCTCTGCTGGCTCCATCTGTCCGGAGCATGAAGGGCACTTTGCCCTCTGGTCAGTGTGGGCCTGTGCTCAGACACTTTGCCTGCTGGTCAGTACAGGGCTGTGCTCAGACACTTTGCCTGCTGGTCAGTACAGGGCTGTGCTCAGACACTTTGCCTGCTGGTCAGTACAGGGCTGTGCTCAGACACTTTGCCTGCTGGTCAGTGTGGGCCTGTGCTCAGACACTTTGCCCTCTGGTCAGTGTGGGCCTTTGCTCAGACACTTTGCCTGCTGGTCAGTGTGGGCCTGTGCTCAGACACTTTGCCCTCTGGTCAGTGTGGGCCTGTGCTCAGACACTTTGCCCTCTGGTCAGTACAGGGCTGTGCTCAGACACTTTGCCCTCTGGTCAGTACAGGGCTGTGCTCAGACACTTTGCCCTCTGGTCAGTACAGGGCTGTGCTCAGACACTTTGCCTGCTGGTCAGTGTGGGCCTGTGCTCAGACACTTTGCCCTCTGGTCAGTGTGGGCCTGTGCTCAGACACTTTGACTGCTGGTCAGTGTGGGCCTGTGCTCAGACACTTTGTCCTCTGGTCAGTACAGGGCTGTGCTCAGACACTTTGCCCTCTGGTCAGTGTAGGCCTGTGCTCATACACTTTGCCCTCTGGTCAGTGTGGGCCTGTGCTCAGACACTTTAACTGCTTGTCAGTGTGGGCCTGTGCTCAGACACTTTGCCCTCTGGTCAGTGTGGGCCTTTGCTCAGACACTTTGACTGCTGGTCAGTGTGGGCCTGTGCTCAGACACTTTGCCCTCTGGTCAGTGTGGGCCTGTGCTCAGACACTTTGACTGCTGGTCAGTGTGGGCCTGTGCTCAGACACTTTGTCCTCTGGTCAGTACAGGGCTGTGCTCAGACACTTTGCCCTCTGGTCAGTGTAGGCCTGTGCTCATACACTTTGCCCTCTGGTCAGTGTGGGCCTGTGCTCAGACACTTTAACTGCTTGTCAGTGTGGGCCTGTGCTCAGACACTTTGCCCTCTGGTCAGTGTGGGCCTTTGCTCAGACACTTTGACTGCTGGTCAGTGTGGGCCTGTGCTCAGACACTTTGCCCTCTGGTCAGTGTGGGCCTGTGCTCAGACACTTTGCCCTCTTGTCAATACAGGGCTGTGCTCAGACACTTTGCCCTCTGGTCAGTACAGGGCTGTGCTCAGACACTTTGCCCTCTGGTCAGTACAGGGCTGTGCTCAGACACTTTGCCCTCTGGTCAGTACAGGGCTGTGCTCAGACACTTTGCCCTCTGGTCAGTGTGGGCCTTTGCTCAGACACTTTGACTGCTGGTCAGTGTGGGCCTTTGCTCAGACACTTTGCCCTCTGGTCAGTGTGGGCCTGTGCTCAGACACTTTGCCCTCTGGTCAATACAGGGCTGTGCTCAGACACTTTGCCCTCTGGTCAGTACAGGGCTGTGCTCAGACACTTTGCCCTCTGGTCAGTACAGGGCTGTGCTCAGACACTTTGCCCTCTGGTCAGTGTGGGCCTGTGCTCAGACACTTTGCCCTCTGGTCAATACAGGGCTGTGCTCAGACACTTTGCCCTCTGGTCAGTGTGGGCCTGTGCTCAGACACTTTGCCCTCTGGTCAATACAGGGCTGTGCTCAGACACTTTGCCCTCTGGTCAGTACAGGGCTGTGCTCAGACACTTTGCCCTCTGGTCAGTACAGGGCTGTGCTCAGACACTTTGCCCTCTGGTCAGTACAGGGCTGTGCTCAGACACTTTGCCCTCTGGTCAATACAGGGCTGTGCTCAGACACTTTGCCCTCTGGTCAGTACAGGGCTGTGCTCAGACACTTTGCCCTCTGGTCAGTACAGGGCTGTGCTCAGACACTTTGCCCTCTGGTCAGTACAGGGCTGTGCTCAGACACTTTGACTGCTGGTCAGTGTGGGCCTGTGCTCAGACACTTTGCCCTCTGGTCAGTGTGGGCCTTTGCTCAGACACTTTGACTGCTGGTCAGTGTGGGCCTTTGCTCAGACACTTTGCCTTCTGGTCAGTGTGGGCCTGTGCTCAGACACTTTGCCCTCTTGTCAATACAGGGCTGTGCTCAGACACTTTGCCCTCTGGTCAGTACAGGGCTGTGCTCAGACACTTTGCCCTCTGGTCAGTACAGGGCTGTGCTCAGACACTTTGCCTTCTGGTCAGTGTGGGCCTGTGCTCAGACACTTTGCCCTCTTGTCAATACAGGGCTGTGCTCAGACACTTTGCACTCTGGTCAGTACAGGGCTGTGCTCAGACACTTTGCCCTCTGGTCAGTACAGGGCTGTGCTCAGACACTTTGCCCTCTGGTCAATACAGGGCTGTGCTCAGACACTTTGCCTGCTGGTCATAGCTCACTCTAATATACACTACACTACCAAAATTAAGTGGACACCTGGTTGTCGAACATCTCATTCGAAAATCATGCACATTACAGTTGTTCCCAGTTGTTTAACACACGTTTGCTGAAACCACATCTCAGCTTCTCAAAACTCTAAACACAAAACACAAAACAGTTAGCCAATTTTCCCCAAACTCCAGAGACATCTTGCAAAATAAAACACAGCAATCAAAATCATGTACTCCCTGCTCAGAATGAAACTACTAACGAGACACACACACATTAAATGAATCTAACTTAGTGACAACAGAGATGTGTCACTAATGTGACACATTCAAAACACTACTATCAGAAACTACTTCAGTGTAACATTTTTGTTTTATATTTTAACAAGACTCTATACAAGTCAAACAGCATACTGTAAGCACACATACAGTAAAAATTGCAAACGTACAGTAAATATATTTTGCATACGCAAAGGAAGAAAATAGGCCTAGTTGTACTATTGTACTGTATGTGAGATCAATTGTACGGAACAGATAAAGAAAGTGTCAAAATACAGTCATATCTAAATCATAAGTCAAGAAACAAAATCTGTGATGTCTGCTGTTTTGGTCCGGCCACAGATTTTCATCAACATCACAGGTGATATTCTCCTTGGCCAGACAGCGGGGGAAATATCTTCTGGCATGACGCAAATGAGGAATATGGTGGGAGATAGAGGATTGTAAACCTGGGATGGTCATGGATACCAGTTGCGGACCTGAGCAGCCAATGGAACCTCACGTTGTCCCAAGTTAGAACATACATTTTCTGCTCAGGATCACCTGGCCCTCTCTGCTCAGGATCACCTGGCCCTCTCTGCTCGGGATCACCTGGCCTTCTCTGCTCAAGATCACCTGGCCCTCTCTGCTCTGGCTGAAAAATATTCTCATACATTTACATTACATTTTAGTGATTTAGCAGACGCTCTTATCCAGAGCGACTTACAGTAGAGTGCATACATTTTATTACATTTTTTTACATTTCATTACATTTTACATACTGAGACAAGGATATCCCTACCGGCCAAACCCTCCCTAACCCGGACGACGCTATGCCAATTGTGCGTCGCCCCACGGACCTCCCGGTTGCGGCCGGCTGCGACAGAGCCTGGGCGCGAACCCAGCCCAGCCTGGGCGCGAACCCAGAGACTCTGGTGGCGCAGCTAGCACTGCGATGCAGTGAGGCCCGGGTGGCGCTCATGCGGGTGGCGCTGCATCGCTCATGCGATGCAGTGAGGCCCGGGTGGCGCTCATGCGGGTGGCGCTGCATCGCTCATGCGGTGCAGTGAGGCCTGGGTGGCGCTCATGCGGGTGGCGCTCATGTAAGGTGTTCATGTAAGGTGTTCAGTTCAATGGTGGAACAAACTCCCTCACGACGCCAGGACAGCGGAGTCAATCACCACCTTCCGGAGACACCTGAAACCCCACCTCTTTAAGGAATACCTAGAATAGGATAAAGTAATCCTTATGACCCCCCCCTTAAAAGATTTAGATGCACTGTTGTAAAGTGGCTGTTCCACTGGATGTCATAAGGTGAATGCACCAATTTGTAAGTCGCTCTGGATAAGAGCGTCTGCTAAATGACTTAAATGTAATGTAATGTAATGTTCAGGAAATGAAGGAGATGAAGGAGATGGGCAGTGTTGTATGGTCCAAGGGCGGCATGGTGGTGGAGGTCCCCATTGTGGGTCATAGCTGCACATATGGTGATATTTCCACCGCGCTGGCCAGGTACCTCGTTGACCAATGATGTTCCTTCCTCTCCTCTTCGTCTTTGCTAAATTTAATCCAGCCTCATCTATGAGTATGAGTTCCTGGGGGATGGGCATCCAACTCCATGATTCTCTAAAATAACAGTGAATTCTGTAATTGCTGTATAGTAAAGTTCACTGGCAACATCAATGAGTCTAATGTTTCAGGAGTGTAATACTAGTACAGCGCTTACTTGCACATATTCAGACCGCTTATCCTTCACTCTTTGGGAATTCCTTTCAAATTGGACTCGGTAGATTTGCTTCACCCGGAGATGGTGTTTCTTAAGGATGCGGGCTACGATTGATAAGCTCACCATGATGTTATGGAAGATGGTTGGGGTTTTAATAATCTGTTGTTGGATTTCCCGCAATCCATTTTCACAATGGCAGCCTCCTGTTGGTCTGTAAATAGACTCGTTCTACCACCACGTGGTGGTCATCTTTCAGTTTGACACAAACAAACAGCATACAGTACAGTAAACACTACAGTAATACAGTATACAAGATAAACATGGTACAATATAGTATAGCTCCCAATTTCATACAGTAATACATGAAACATGTACTTTGTTTCCCCTTACAGTATATATTTGAATCAGTCTTTACAGTCCTTTATGCTGTAGTACTTGTTAAGGGCTTGGAAGTAAGAATTTCACTGTAAGGTCTACCTGATTACCTGTTGTATTCGGCACATGTGACTAATACAATTTGATTTGATTTCCTCCATCTCCACCTCTACCTGCTTCCATTGTTCTCCAAACACAAGAGGATTCACCTGTAGCCTTTTTATCCATAGCAAAAGTCTGATTTCAAAATGAACATTTACGCGATTAGTGTTTGTATGAAAGTGTTGAACAGTGTTGCTTTTCATTTGCACACAATATATTTTAGTTGTAAAGTTTGTGCCGAAGGTAAATAATTGTGTGTTGTGTTTCGCCAAATGTTTGTTATTGAATTACAATCTGAGTTTAAAGCAAAACATGTGCCAGTAGTATTGCAGATCTGGTGTCTGGTTCTGCTAAATGACTTACAGATGTGGTGTCTGGTTCTGCTAAATGACTTACAGATGTGGTGTCTGGTTCTGCTAAATGACTTACAGATGTGGTGTCTGGTTCTGCTAAATGACTTACAGATGTGGTGTCTGGTTCTGCTAAATGACTTACAGATGTGGTGTCTGGTTCTGCTAAATGACTTACAGATGTGGTGTCTGGTTCTGCTAAATGACTTACAGATTTGGTGTCTGGTTCTGCTAAATGACTTACAGATCTGGTGTCTGGTTCTGCTAAATGACTTACAGATCTGGTGTCTGGTTCTGCTAAATGACTTACAGATGTGGTGTCTGGTTCTGCTAAATGACTTACAGATTTGATGTCTGGTTCTGATAAATGACTTACAGATCTGGTGTCTGGTTCTGCTAAATGACTTACAGATGTGGTGTCTGGCTCTGCTAAATGACTTACAGATGTGGTGTCTGGTTCTGCTAAATGACTTACAGATCTGGTGTCTGGTTCTGCTAAATGACTTACAGATGTGGTGTCTGGTTCTGCTAAATGACTTACAGATCTGGTGTCTGGTTCTGCTAAATGACTTACAGATTTGATGTCTGGTTCTGCTAAATGACTTACAGATCTGGTGTCTGGTTCTGCTAAATGACTTACAGATTTGGTGTCTGGTTCTGCTAAATGACTTACAGATTTGGTGTCTGGTTCTGCTAAATGACTTACAAATGTGGTGTCTGGTTCTGCTAAATGAGTTACAGGTTTGGGTCATTGTGCCTCATGGGCCAGTTTTAGTGTGTAAACAATTGGGAAAAACTGTAATATGAAGTTGGTCCCCCCTTTGCTCTTGTGGCTGAATGTAAGCAAGTCTCCGCAGCAATGTTCCAACATCTAGAGCAGGAATTCCCAAACTGGGGTATGCCGTCGGGGGTACGCCAAATAAAAATGTGATTCATATTTAAAATAAATACATCTTCACATTTTCAAACAGTCCATTTATTTTTTCCAACATTTGGGTGAGTTTTTTTACTCGCCTGAGTTACCTCGTTTCACTGCCAAAAATAAAATTAAACCACCTAGTGTTCAGTGAAATAACAACACAATGTCAAATACAGGTAGACTGGCCTATCTGGGTGATGTTTTTTCTCACCTGAATGATCTGAATCTAGGATTACAGGGACTCTCCACAACTATATTCAATGTGCGGGACAAAATTGAGGCTATGTTTAAGAAGTTGGAGCGCTTCTCTGTCTGCATTAACAAGGACAACACACAGGTCTTTCCATCATTGTACGAAGTCAAGTTTACAGACAATGTCAAATGTGATATAGCGAAGTACCTGAGTGAGTTGGGTGTGCAATTACGCAGGTACTTTCCCAAAACGGATGACACAAACAACTGGATTCGTTATCCCGTTCATGCCTCCAGTCCACTTACCGATATCTGAACAAGAGAGCCTGATCGAAATTGCAACAAGCGGTTCTGTGAAAATTGAATTTAATCAGAAGCCACTGTCAGATTTCTGGATTGGGCTGCGCTCAGAGTATCCTGCCTTGGCAAATCGCGCTGTTAAGACACTTATGCCCTTTGCAACCAAGTACCTATGTCAGAGTGGATTCTCTGCCCTCACTAGCATGAAAACTAAATACAGGCACAGACTGTGTCGGAAAATTATTTAAGACTGAGACTCTTTCCAAAACAACCCAACATTGCAGAGTTATGTGCATCCTTTCAAGCACACCCTTCTCATTAACCTGTGGTGAGTTATTCACAATTTTCGATTACCAAATAAGGTTTTATATGTAAGATGGTTAAATAAAGAACAAAATTATTGATTATTATTATTATAATTATTTTTTGTGTCCTGGTCCTTTAAGAGCTCTTTGTCACTTCCCACGAGCCAGGTTGTGACAAAAACTCACACTCATTCTTATGTTTAATAAATGTATCGTATAGTGTGTGTGTGGCAGGTTTACAATGATGGCAAAAAACAACATTTGAGAGTGCACTGACCCTGGTGCTAGAGGGGGCACGCAGCTGGAGGTGTCACACCCTGATCAGTTTCACCTGTCCTCGTTATTGTCTCCACCCCCTCCAGGTGTTGCTGTGCCAGTTCATCTTGTTTTCCCCAGTGTATTTATCCCTGTGTTTCCTGTCTCTCTGTGCCAGTTCATCTTGTTTTCCCCAGTGTATTTATCCCTTTGTTTCCTGTCTCTCTGTGCCAGTTCATCTTGTTTTCCCCAGTGTATTTATCCCTGTGTTTCCTGTCTCTCTGTGCCAGTTCATCTTGTTTTCCCCAGTGTATTTATCCTTTTGTTTCCTGTCTCTCTGTGCCAGTTCATCTTGTTTTCCCCAGTGTATTTATCCCTATGTTTCCTGTCTCTCTGTGCCACTTCATCTTGTTTTCCCCAGTGTATTTATCCCTTTGTTTCCTGTCTCTCTGTGCCAGTTCATCTTGTTTTCCCCAGTGTATTTATCCCTTTGTTTCCTGTCTCTCTGTGCCAGTTCGTCTTTTTTCCCCCAGTGTGTTTATCCCTGTGTTTCCTGTCTCTCTGTGCCAGTTCGTCTTGTATGTTAGTCAAGTCAACCAGCGTGTTTTTCCCGTACTCCTTTTGCTATTCTCTTTTTGATAGTCCTCCCGGTTTAGACCCCTGCCTGGCTCTGGACTTCTTTCCCGCCTGTCTGATCATCCTGCCTGCCCTGACCTTGCTTCTGCCTGCCCTTCGGTACCTTTTGGACTCTGAACTGTTTTTGACCCTTTTGCCTGTCCACGACCATTCTCTTCCCTTCCCCTATTGGATTAATACATATTGTAAGACTCCAACCATCTGCCTCCTATGTCTGCATCTGGGTCTCGCCTTGTGTCATGATAGGAGGTTGAATGTTTGAAGGGGTACGGGCCTATAAAAGGTTTGGGAACCACTGATCTAGAGGAAAGCCTTCCCAGAAGAGTTGAGGCTGCTATTGCAGCAAAGGGAGGACCACCTCCATATTAATGCCCATGATTTTGGAATGAGATGTTCAACGAGCAGGTGTCCACATACTTTTGGTCATGAAGTGTATCTCCCTCTTATACACACTACACGACCAGAAGTATCTCACTCTAATACACACTACACACCAGAAGTATCTCACTCCAATACACACTACACGACCAGAGGTATCTCAATCTAATACACACTACACACCAGAAGTATCTCACTCTAATACACACTACACGACCAGAGGTATCTCACTCTAATACACACTACACACCAGAAGTATCTCACTCTAATACACACTACACGACCAGAGGTATCTCAATCTAATACACACTACACACCAGAAGTATCTCACTCTAATACACACTAGACGACCAGAGGTATCTCACTCTAATACACACTACACACCAGAAGTATCTCACTCTAATACACACTACACGACCAGAGGTATCTCACTCTAATACACACTACACGACCAGAGGTATCTCACTCTAATACACACTACACACCAGAAGTATCTCACTCTAATACACACTACACAACCAGAAGTACCTCACTCTAATACACACTACACGACCAGAGGTATCTCACTCTAATACACACTACACGACCAGAGGTATCTCACTCTAATACACACTACACGACCAGAGGTATCTCACTCTAATACACACTACACGACCAGAGGTATCTCACTCTAATACACACTACACGACCAGAGGTATCTCACTCTAATACAAACTACACGACCAGAGGTATCTCACTCTAATACACACTACACAACCAGAGGTATCTCACTCTAATACACACTACACGACCAGAGGTATCTCACTCTAATACACACTACACAATCAGAAATAATTGTAATTGTATAATTGTAAATCTAAGAACATTTCAAGCAGCCCAGTCCTGTGTGTGTCAAGGTTTAGCTTCCCTTCCTGATCAATAGTGTTTCTTAACTGAAATCTTTCTCCGTCTCAACCTGAAACCCAATAGGCCTGACTGGGTAAACCTGGGCTCCACATACCCCCCCGTGCCCGGAATAGGCCTCGGCGCCGGCCCCCGGAACATAGTTTCGGCGGACGCCACTGCTGGGGAAGAAAATACCACCAGGAATGTCAGGGTTTTTGACCTTGAGTTTGAATTTATATATATATATATATATAGCGTGTATGTTATTGTGTGTGTGTGTTATTGTGTGTGTGTGTGTGTGTGTGTGTGTGTGTGTGTGTGTGTGTGTGTGTGTGTGTGTGTGTGTGTGTGTGTGTGTGTGTGTGTGTGTGTGTGTGTGTGTGTGTGTGTGTGTGTGTGTGTGTGCGTGTGTATGTGTGTACATGTGTGTAGGGCTGTGTGTGTGTGCGTGTGTGTAGTGTTGAATGTTGTTTTATATAATGATAATATTCCATACAGCTTGTTACTATAGCCACTCACTCTTCAAAGTGCATCACTTTCTCCTGTCTTGTTGCCCATAGAAACCATATGTGCAGTGAAATGCTGGAAACACTCGGTACTCAGTTTGTTGTTTTTGACTAAATGTAGCCAATTTAAGATGTATTATAAACACTGCACTTGTTTTTGCACAGATTCTAAAACATGGTTAGCTATTAACAGCTAGGACAACTATTTCTACTCCCGCAAATCCCACGTAACAGGCAATTTGAAGCCTGCTTGACAGAGCCGCTAACTTTGGCTAGCTTGCTAAGCTGCTAGCTAAGCTGCTAACCATCCCGCTAATGAAGATAGCTGCTTAGATTTTTCCGATTTGGGAATGCATCTTCTCACGAAGGCGTTCCCATTCACAGGAAGAGACGAGCGCTTCCTGCGTTGAAGGAGTTAGTAAACTTCTGGAAAAAATTGTGTTTGACCAGATACAATGCTACAATGCACAGTAAACAAAGTGACAACAGAATTTCAGAATGCTTATAGGGAAGTACACTCAACAAGCACAGCACTTACACAAATGACTGATGATTGGCTGAGAGAAATTGATGATACAATGATTATGGGGCTGTCTTGTTAGACTTCAGTGCAGCTTTTGACATTATCGATCACAGTCTTTGGAACAAAACACTCACTAAACCCTAAACCTCTACTAAATCTTGCAATAAATAATGTGGAAACTGAGCATGTTGAGATGACTAAACTGCTTGGAGTAACCCTAGATTGTAAACTGTCATGGTCAAAACATATTGATCCAGTAGTAGCTAAGATGGGGAGAAGTCTGTCTATAATAAAGCGATGTTCTGCCTTCTTAACAACACTATCAACAAGGCAGGTCCTACAGGCCCTGGTTTTGTCGCACCATGACTACTGTTCAGTCGTGCAGTCAGGTGCCACAAAAAAGGACTTAGGAAAATTGCAACTGGCTCAGAATGTCAATCTCTCCTGGCTGAAAAGGGAGGAGAGATTGACTTCATCACTACTTTTATTCATGAGAGGTATTGACATGTTGAATGCACCGAACTGTCTGTCTGAACTACTGGCATACAGCTCGTACACCCATGCATACCCCACAAGACATGCAACAAGAAGTCTCTTCACAGTCCCCAAGTCCAGAACAGACTATGGAAGGCACACAGTACTACATAGGAACTCTATTCCACATCAAGTAACTGACTCAAGTAGTAAAATTAGATTTCAAAAACACCTTATGGAACAGCAGGGACTGTGAAACAACACAAACATTGGCACAGAGACACACACACACACACACACACACACACACACACACACACACACACACACACACACACACACACACACACACACACACACACACACACACACACACACACACACACACACACACACACACACACACACACACACACACACACACTATATATATACACATGGTTTTAGTACTGTAGATATGTGGTAGTGGTGGAGTAGGGTCCTAAGGGCACACAGTGTGTTGTGAAATCTGTGAATGTTTTGTAATGTTTTAAAATTGTATAAACTGACTTAATTTTGCTGGACCCCAGGAAGAGTAGCTGCTGCCAAAGCAGCAACTAATGGTGATCCATAATAAATACAAATCCACATTCATTAGATGTAATGATCATAATATAGTAGCCATATCTAGGAAAACCAATGTTTCAATGCCTGGGCCTAATATAGTGTATATGGTTGAGAGCTTGAGGTAATTGGGAAGGCAAAAAAGTCTGTGTCACGATCGTCGTAAGCATACTCGGACCAACGTTCAGCGTGATCTGGGTTCCACATCTTTTTTTTTTTTTTTTTTTTTTTACATTTTATATCCTTTTCTCTCCAATTTTTCGTGGTATCCAATCGCTAGTAATTACTATCTTGTCTCATCGCTACAACTCCCGTACGGGCTCGGGAGAGACGAAGGTCGAAAGTCATGCGTCCTCCGAAGCACAACCCAACCAAGCCGCACTGCTTCTTTAATTGGGGATGGGGGCGCTGTTTAGACCATTTATGCTAATTTGGCTAATTTTTTAAACGGCTTCCCACAAAATCCTTGATCGTACAATATGCATATTATTATTATTATTGGATAGAAAACAGTCTATAGTTTCTATAGGAGTTGAAATTTTGTCTCTAAGTGGAACAGAGCCCATTCTACAGCAATTTCCCTGACATGGAGTCAGATTTGAGAAATGTTGGCCACTTTTCTGAAGTCAGTTAAAAGGGCACTGTCGTTGCTATGACTATACGGACACTTCTTACGTCTTCCCCTGGATGCCTTTACGTGATGACGATTCCAACGGGGTCGATTGCGCGTTCACAGGCCCTACAAATGAAAAAAACCTTTAGCTAGCAAGTCTTTTCTTGCTGCGTAACGCGCGTGGAAGACACCGACCCTCTCCTGTTCCAAGCGTTAGTTTAGCCTGTTATATTTCTCCGGTCATCTTTTCACTCGTTATAGGAGTTACAAACATCATAAAGTAGTTAATTTAAAGCGTTTTATAGCAATTTATATCCGTTTAGTGCGATTTTGGGACATTTATTTTTGCAACGATGTGAAAAGTTGGGCACGCTTTTCAGTTCATCCCGAACGCAGTTGACATTTCCACATGGCAAGAGGACAGCTTTCCACCAAAAGACGATTTCTCCCAAGAAAGGATCCTTTGCCCAAGATACTGATGGAAGAACAGCTCAAGGTAGGACATTTTTATTATGATAAATCGTGTTTCTGTCGAAACATTTTAGTGGCTTAGGACGCCATGTTTTTTGACGTAGCTTCGCTTGGCGCAAACTGTATTGAAAAGTAAGGATAAATTAAAAAATGTAATAACGCAATTGTATTAAGAATTAAATTGTCTATCAATCCCTGTCCACCCTATATTTTTTAGTCACGTTTATGAGTATTTATGTATAAGAGTAGATCACTGTCTAAGTGGCGCAAGGACATTTTCTGACCAACTGAGCTACATTTCACATTGTCTAACCATGATTTTGGTGGCTAAATATAAACATTTTCGATCAAACTGTATATGCATGTTGTAATGTGATGTTACAGGAGTGTCATCGGAAGAATTCTGAGAAGGTTAGTGAAAAAATTAATATCTTTTGGCGATGTTGACTTTTATCGCTCACTTTGGCTAGAATCAATGCTGGGCTGCTAATTGCTATGTGCTAAGCTAATATAACGATTTATTGTGTTTTCGCTGTAAGACACTTAGAAAATCTGAAATATTGTCTGTATTCACAGGATCTGTGTCTTTCGATTCGTGTATGCTGTGTATTTTTACGAAATGTTTGATGATTAGTAGTTAGGTAAACACGTTGCTCATTGTAATTATTCTAGTCCATTTGTGATGGTGGGTGCAATTGTAAACTATGCCATATACCTGAAATATGCACTTTTTTCTAACAAAACCTATCCCATACCATAAATATGTTATCAGACTGTCATCTAATGAGTTTTTTTGTTGGTTAGGGGCTATAAATATCTTAGTTTAGCCGAATTGGTGATGGCTACTGGTGTTGGTGGACAAATAAAAGATGGTGGATTATGCTAATGTGTTTTTAGGTAATAGATGTACATCTTTACATATTGTGTCTTCCCTGTAAAACATTTTAAAAATCGGAAATGTTGACTGGATTCACAAGATCTGTGTCTTTCATTAGCTGTATTGGACTTTAATGTGTGAAAGTTAAATATTTAAAAAAAATATTTTTTTTGAATTTCGCGGCACTGGTTTTTCAGTGGGGGGGGGGGGGTGTGCCGCTAGCGCCACGCTGATCCTAGACAGGTTAACACAGCGCGCCTCCAACCCGGAAGCCAGCCGCACCAATGTGTCGGAGGAAACACCGTGCACCTGGCCCCCTTGGTTAGCACGCACTGCGCCCAGCCCGCCACAGGAGTCGCTGGAGCGCGATGAGACAAGGAAATCCCTACCGGCCAAACCCTCCCTTACCCGGACGACGCTAGCCCAATTGTGCGTCGCCCCACGGAACTCCCAGTCGCGGCCGGCTGCGACAGAGCCTGGGGGCGAACCCAGAGACTCTGGTGGCGCAGTTAGCACTGCGATGGGGTTCCACATCTTTTTATTTAAGTAAGTGAACCGCACAAAAAAACAATAAACATTTAACGAAACGTGACGTTCTGTAGTGCTCACAGGCAACAACACAAAAACAAGATCCCACACAATGGGGAAATGGCTGTCTAAATATGATCCCCAATCAGAGACAATGATAAACAGCTGCCTCTGATTGGGAACCATACCAGGCCAACATAGAAATTAAACAACCCAGATTACCCACCCTAGTCACACCCTGACCTAACCAGAATAGAGAATAAAAAGGCTTTCTATGGTCAGGGGGTGACAGTACCCCCCCCCCCCCCCCCCCCCCCAAAGGTGCAGACTCCGGACGCAAAACCTGACTCTATAGGGGAGGGTCCGGGTGGGCATCTAGCGTTGGTGGCGGCTCCGGTGCGGGTCGAAGTACCCACTCCGCTCACGGATCCGCCAGCATCGGTGGCAGCTCTGGTGCGGGACTTTGCCCCCGCCCAGACTGAGGGTCCCGCCATGGAGCCGGGTAGAACGCCGTGCCCGGAATAGGCCTCGGCACCAAGGAAGGCTCCGGCCATGGAGCTGAGTTGGCCGCCGTGCCTGGATCGGGCACCGGCACAGAGGAAGGCTCCGGCCCTGGAGCGGGACTGGACGCCGTGCCTGGACTGGGCACCGGCGCAGAGGAAGTCGTAGGAGGTTCCGGACTGTGGACCGTCGTAAGAGGTTCCGGACTGTGAACCGTCGTAAGAGGTTCCGGACTGTGGACCGTCGCCGGAGGTTCCGGACTGTGGACCGTCGCAGGAGGTTCCGGACTGTGGACCGTCGTAGGAGGATCCGGACTGTGTACCGTCGCAGGGTGTTCCGGACTGTGGACCGTTGCAGGGTGTTCCGGACTGTGAACTGTCGCCGGAAGCTTTGGACTGTGAACCGTCGCCGGAAGCTCTGGACTGTGAACCATCGCCGGAAGCTCTGGACTGGGGACCGTGGCCGGAAGCTCTGGACTGGGGACTGTCACCAGAAGCTCTGGACTGGGGACCTTCGCAGGAAGCCTGGTGTGTGGAGCCGGAACAGGTGGCACCGGACTGGTGACACGCTCTTCAGGGTGAGAGCGGGTTGCAGGCACAGGATGTACCGGACTGGGGAGGCGCACTGGAGGCCTGACGCGTGGAGCCGGCACAGGTTGCACCGGACTGGTGACACGCTCTTCAGGGCGAGTGCGGGGAGCAGGCACAGGACGTACCGGACAGGGGAGGCGCACTGGAGGCCTGATGCGTGGTCCTGACAAAGGTTGCACCGGACTAGTGACACTCTCCTCAGGGCGAGCGCGAGGAGCAGGCACAGGACGTACCGGACTGAGGAGGCACAGTGGAGGCCAGATGCGTGAAACCGGTGCAGATGACACCGGCCTGGTGTCACGCTCCTCAGCACGCCTGTGCTGCAGCACTCTCAACGCTACCACCTCTCTCCGGAATCTCTCATCGAATTCCTCCTTCGCCTCCCTGACTGGCTCTGGTTCACCCCCCGGCTCTGCCGACCACCCCGTGTGCCCCTCCCCAATAAAAATTTGGGCTGTCTTTTGGGCTTTCCTTGTGACCGCGAACCCCGGCGTCGTTGCTGTCCTCCCTTCTCTCCTTGCTTCTGCTTCCACGGAAGGCTTTCATCTCCTGAAATAATTTCCTCCCTAGTCCAGGATGTCTTCTCCTCCTTTATCTCCTCCCAAGGCCAGGATACCTTCTCCTCCCGGGCACGCTGCTTGGTCCTGTTGTAGTGGGATCTTCTATCACGATCGTCGTAAGCATACTCGGCCCAACGTTCAGCGTGATCTGGACGTTCCAAATCTTTTTTATTTAAGTAAGTGAACCGCACAACAAAACAATAAAGAATAAACTAAACGTGACGTTCTGTAGTGCTCACAGGCAACAACACAAAAACAAGATCCCACCAAACACAGTTGGGAAATGGTTGCCTAAATATGATCCCCAGTCAGAGACAACAATAAACAGCTGCCTCTGGTTGGGAACCATACCAGGGCAACATGGAAATAAAACCTAGAGTATGTCATATGTAGTGGTGTGATAATGTTATATGTAGTGGTTTGATAATGTCATATGTAGTGGTGTGATAATGCTATATGTAGTGGTGTGATAATGTTATATGTAGTGGTTTGATAATGTCATATGTAGTGGTGTGATAATGCTATATGTAGTGGTGTGATAATGTTATATGTAGTGGTTTGATGATGCTATATGTAGTGGTGTGATAATGCCATATGTAGTGGTTTGATAATGCTATGTGTAGTGGTTTGATAATGCTATATGTAGTGGTGTGATAATGTTATATGCAGTGGTGTGATAATGCTATATGTAGTGGTTTGATAATGCTATATGTAGTGGTGTGATAATGTTATTTGCAGTTGTGTGATAATGTTATATGTAGTGGTTTGATAATGGTATATGTAGTGGTGTGATAATGGTATATGCAGTGGTGTGATAATGCTATATGTAGTGGTTTGATAATGCTATATGTGGTGGTGTGATAATGTTATATGCAGTGGTGTGATAATGTTATATGTAGTGGTTTGATAATGGTATATGTAGTGGTGTGATAATGTTATATGCAGTGGTGTGATAATGCCATATGTAGTGGTTTGATAATGCTATATGTAGTGGTGTGATACTGTTATATGCAGTGGTGTGATAATACCATATGTAGTGGTTTGATAATGCTATATGTAGTGGTGTGATAATGTTATATGTAGTGGTGTGATAATGCCATATGTAGTGGTTTGATGATGCCATATGTAGTAGTGTGATAATGCCATATGTAGTGGTTTGATAATGCTATATGTAGTGGTTGGATAATGTTATTGTCACGACTTCAACCGAGGCAGGCTCTCCTTCTCGTTCGGGTGGCGCTCGGCGGTCGTCGTCACCGGCCTACTAGCTGCCACTGACTCTTTTTCCTCCCCCTCCTTATGTGTTTATTTGTATCACCTGTGTTTAGTTAATTGTTAATTAGTGTGGCTTTATTAGTCAGCCAGCCCGTATGCTTCTTTGTGCGGGATTGTTTCATTGTGGCTTTTGGATTTCGGGAGTGGATATTATTATTGTGGACTGGGTTCGTTTATTCGTGTCGTTGGACCGTAGTGTGTGACACCCAGTATGTCCGTGTTGGACATTGTGTTTGCAGGTTGAGTATTAAAAGACTCAACATATTGAAGCTCTGCTGTTCCTGCGTCTGACTTCGCACCTCCCGACACTCAGATCGTTACAGAATCCCGCACCACTAAATGGAGTCAGCAGGAGCAGCAGCCAACCCTCTCCCATCGATGGAGGAACGGGTTCTCCACCACACCACCGTCCTCCATCGGATCGGATCAGCCATGGACCAGATGATGGAGAGAATGGAGCGATGGGAGAGGAGTGGGCTCCTCTCTCCACCTTCGGCTCCCCTTCCTCAGGACTCTCCATCCCCCGGCTCCAGCGCGCTCCGTCTTACGCTCCCGAGGGATTATGATGGAGCGGTGGCAGGGTGCCAGGGGTTCCTACTCCAGCTGGAGCTATACCTGGCCACTGTTTGCCCCACTCCCTCGGGAGCGGAGAGGGTGAGTGTCCTCGTCTCCTGCCTAACGGGTCGTGCTCTGGAGTGGGCCAACGCAGTCTGGAATGGCCCGGACTCAGCGAGGGAGCACTACCCGGAGTTTACCCGTCGTTTTTGTGCCGTGTTTGACCACCCCCCAGAAGGCCGAGCGGCGGGTGAGAGACTATTCCATCTCAGGCAGGAGAAGAGGAGCGCACAGGATTTCGCGCTGGAGTTCCGGACCTTGGCCGCGGGATCAGGGTGGAACAACAGGGCCCTTATTGACCACTACCGGTGTAGTCTCCGGGAGGACGTCCGCAGGGAGCTAGCGTGTCGGGACATCGCTCTGTCTTTGGATGAGCTTATCGACATGTCCATCCGACTGGACAATCTGCTGGCTGCCCGCGGGCGTTCGGAGAGGGTCCTGTGCGTTCCACCACCCAGCGCCCCGGCTCCCATCCCGATGGAGTTGGGAGGGGCCGCGCCTAGGGGTATCGGAGGAGGAGGCCTCCCCTGCACCAGCTGTGGTCGGAGAGGACACACGGCCGATCGGTGCTGGGGGGGTCTGTCTGGGAGTCGAGATGTCAGGCGGAACGCTTCTCGATCACCCCAGGTGAGTCAGCACCAAACTCACTCAGAACCCCCTGTCGGTCACATGTTTGTCTCAATTTTTTTCCTTGATTTTTTCCCCTCTTCCCAGCATAGGGCACTAGTCGATTCAGGTGCAGCTGGGAACTTTATGGATCGCAGACTCGACCGAGAGTTGGGCGTTCCGCTTGTGCCGATAGATTCTCCCTTTCCCGTGAACTCCCTAGATAGCCGGCCATTAGGGTCAGGGGTGGTCAGGGAGGCCACAGTTCCCCTGGACATGGTGACGCAGGGGAATCATAGGGAACGTATCTGTCTCTTTATTATTGATTCGCCTGCGTTTCCAGTGGTGCTGGGTATTCCCTGGTTGGCCCGGCACAATCCCAGTATTTCGTGGAGACAGGGGGTTCTCCAGGGGTGGTCAGAGGAGTGTTCTGGAAGGTGTCTGGGAGTTTCCATTGGTGCCACGTCGGTGGAGAGTCCAGACCAGGGTTCCACGGTGCGCATTCCCCCCGAGTATGCCGATTTGGCAATCGCTTTCTGTAAAAAGAAAGCAACGAAATTACCACCACATCGACCGGGTAGGGTTTGTGCGATAGATCTCCAGGTTAACGCTGCGCTTCCCAAGAGTCACGTGTACCCTTTGTCCCAAGAGGAGACGTTGGCTATGGAGACATATGTCGCGGAGTCTCTGGGACAGGGGTACATTCGGCCCTCCATCTCACCCGTCTCCTCGAGTTTCTTTTTTGTAAAGAAGAAGGAGGGAGGTTTGCGTCTGTGTATTGATTATAGAGGTCTAAATGCCATCACAGTTGGGTTTAGTTTCCCACTACCTCTCATCGCTTCGGCGGTGGAATCATTTCACGGAGCACAGTTCTTTACAAAACTGGACCTCAGGAGCGCGTACAGTCTGGTGCGTATTCGGAAAGGAGACGAGTGGAAAACCGCATTTAGTACCACATCGGGCCACTATGAGTACTGCGTCATGCCGTATGGGTTAAAGAATACTCCAGCTGTTTTCCAATCCTTTGTAGACGACATTTTCAGGGACCTGCACGTGCAGGGGGTAGTTGTGTATATCGATGACATTCTGATCTACTCAACAACTCAAGCCGCGCATGTATCTCTGGTGCGCAAAGTGCTTGGCAGACTGCTGGAGCATGACCTATACGTCAAGGCTGAGAAGTGTGTGTTCTCCAAACAAGCCGTCTCCTTCCTGGGTTATCGCATTTCCACCTCGGGGGTGGTGGTGGAGAGTGACCGCATAAAGGCCGTGCGTAATTGGCCGACTCCAACCACGGTGAAGGAGGTGCAGCGGTTTTTGGGTTTTGCCAACTACTACCGGAGATTTATCCGGGGTTTTGGTCAGGTAGCGGCTCCCATTACCTCACTGCTAAAGGGGGGCCCGGTGCGGTTGCGGTGGTCAGCGGCGGCGGGCGGAGCTTTCAACAGGTTGAAGGCTCTGTTCACGGATGCTCCCGTGTTGGCGCATCCGGATCCCTCTTTAGCATTCATAGTGGAGGTGGACGCGTCCGAGGCTGGGGTGGGTGCCGTGCTATCACAGCGCTCGGGTACGCCACCAAAACTCCGCCCCTGCGCTTTCTTCTCTAGTAACCTCAGTGCAGCAGAGCGTAACTATGATGTGGGGGATCTGGAGTTGTTAGCGGTGGTCAGGGCTCTGAAGGTGTGGAGACACTGGCTTGAGGGGGCTAAGCACCCTTTTCTCATCTGGACCGACCACCAGAATTTGGAGTATATTCGGGCAGCTCGGAGACTGAACCCGCGTCAGGCAAGGTGGGCCATGTTTTTCACCCGGTTTAGGTTCACGTTGTCCTACAGACCCGGTTCCCAAAACGTAAAGGCTGACGCACTGTCTCGCCTTTACGACACAGAGGATAGGACCACCGAGCCCACTCCCATCATCCCCGCCTCGAGGTTGATAGCGCCAGTGGTATGGGAGGTGGACTCGGACATCGAGCGGGCGTTACGGGCGGAACCCGCGCCTCCTCAGTGCCCGGCGGGCCGTAAGTACGTACCGCTTGGTGTTCGGGACCGACTGATTCGGTGGGCTCATGTCCTACCCTCCTCGGGTCACCCTGGGGTGACGAGGACAGTGGGGAGCCTTCGGGGAAGGTACTGGTGGCCTACCTTAGCTCGGGACGTTAGGGTTTATGTCTCCTCCTGTTCGGTATGCGCTCAGAGTAAGGCTCCTAGGCACCTTCCTAGAGGGAAGTTGCAACCCCTCCCCGTTCCACAACGGCCATGGTCTCATCTGTCCGTGGACTTCCTGACCGATCTTCCCCCTTCTCAGGGAAACACTACGGTTCTGGTAATTGTGGATCGGTTTTCTAAGTCCTGCCGTCTCCTCCCGTTGCCCGGTATCCCTACTGCCTTACAGACTGCGGAGGCCTTATTCACTCACGTCTTCCGGCACTACAGGGTGCCGGAGGACATCGTTTCTGATCGGGGCCCCCAGTTCACGTCCCGAGTATGGAGGGCGTTCATGGAGAGTCTGGGGGTCACGGTCAGCTTGACTTCCGGTTTTCACCCCGAGAGTAATGGGCAGGTGGAGAGAGTGAACCAGGAGGTGGGTAGGTTTCTGCGGTCCTATTGCCAGGACCGGCCAGGGGAGTGGGCGAGATACATTCCCTGGGCCGAGATGGCCCAGAACTCACTACGCCACTCCTCTACTAATGTGTCCCCCTTTCAGTGTGTGTTGGGGTACCAGCCAGTCCTGGCACCATGGCATCCGAGCCAGACCGAGGCTCCTGCGGTGGAGGAGTGGGTACAGCGCTCCAAAGAGACCTGGAGGGCCGTCCAGGAGTCCCTTCAACAAGCCACTAGGAGGTAGAAGAGGAGCGCTGACCGCCACCGCAGTGAGGCTCCCGTGTTTGTACCGGGGGAAAGGGTCTGGCTCTCGACCCGAAACCTACCCCTCCGCTTGCCCTGCCAGAAGCTGAGGCCGCAGTGTGTAGGGCCCTTCAAAGTCCTGAGGAGAATAAACGAGGTGTGTTATCGATTAAAACTCCCTTCCTATTATCGTATTAACCCCTCGTTTCATGTGTCTCTCCTCAGGCCGGTGGTAGCTGGTCCCCTGCAGGACGGTGAGGTGCCGGAGGTCCCTCCCCCCCCTGGACATCGAGGGGTCCCCGGCGTACACGATACGGGCCATTAGGACTCGAGACGCCGGGTGAGGGGCCTGCAGTACCTCGTGGACTGGGAGGGGTACGGTCCGGAGGAGAGGTGCTGGGTACCGGTGGAGGACATTTTGGATCCATCTATGTTAAGGGATTTCCATCGCCTCCATCCGGATCGCCCCGCGCCTCGTCCTCCGGGTCGACCTCGAGGCCGGTGTCGGCGCGCTGCGGGAGCCGCGCGTCAGAGGGGGGGTACTGTCACGACTTCAACCGAGGCAGGCTCTCATTCTCGTTCGGGTGGCGCTCGGCAGTCGTCGTCACCGGCCTACTAGCTGCCACTGACTCTTTTTCCTCCCCCTCCTTATGTGTTTATTTGTATCACCTGTGTTTAGTTAATTGTTAATTAGTGTGGCTTTATTAGTCAGCCAGCCCGTACGCTTCTTTGTGCGGGATTGTTTCATTGTGGCTTTTGGATTTCGGGAGTGGATATTATTATTGTGGACTGGGTTCGTTTATTCGTGTCGTTGGACCGTTGTGTGTGACACCCAGTATGTCCGTGTTGGACATTGTGTTTGCAGGTTGAGTATTAAAAGACTCAACATATTGAAGCTCTGCTGTTCCTGCATCTGACTTCGCACCTCCCGACACTCAGATCGTTACAGTTATATGTAGTGGTGTGATAATGTTATATGTAGTGGTGTAATACTGTTATATGTAGTGGTGTGATAATGTTAATTATTTTTAATTTTATTTCACCTTTATTTAACCAGGTAGGCCAGTTGAGAACAAGATCTAATTTACAACTGCAACCTGGCCAAGATAGCGCAAAGCAGTGCGACACAAACAACACAGAGTTACACATGGGATAAACAAACACACAGTCAATAACACAATAGAAAAGTCTATACACAGTGTGTGCAAATTTAGTAAGATTATGGAGGTAAGGCAATAAATAGTCTGCTACGGGTGGGTGTTGCTATGGTGACCAGTGAAATCTACCTGTTGGAGCGCTGCTACGGGTGGGTGTTGCTGTGGTGACCAGTGAAATCTACCTGCTGGAGCGCGTGCTACAGGTGGGTGTTGCTGTGGTGACCAGTGAAATCTACCTGCTGGAGCGCGTGCTACGGGTGGGTGTTGCTATGGTGACCAGGGAAATCTACCTGCTGGAGCGCTGCTACGGGTGGGTGTTGCTGTGGTGACCAGTGAAATCTACCTGTTGGAGCGCTGCTACGGGTGGGTGTTGCTATGGTGACCAGTGAAATCTACCTGCTGGAGCGCGTGCAACGGGTGGGTGTTGCTATGGTGACCAGTGAAATCTACCTGTTGGAGCGCTGCTACGGGTGGGTGTTGCTATGGTGACCAGTGAAATCTACCTGCTGGAGCGCGTGCTACGGGTGGGTGTTGCTATGGTGACCAGTGAAATCTACCTGTTGGAGCGCTGCTACGGGTGGGTGTTGCTATGGTGACCAGTGAAATCTACCTGTTGGAGCGCTGCTACGGGTGGGTGTTGCTATGGTGACCAGTGAAATCTACCTGCTGGAGCGCGTGCTACGGGTGGGTGTTGCTGTGGTGACCAGTGAAATCTACCTGCTGGAGCGCGTGCTACAGGTGGGTGTTGCTGTGGTGACCAGTGAAATCTACCTGCTGGAGCGCTTGCTACAGGTGGGTGTTGCTGTGGTGACCAGTGAAATCTACCTGCTGGAGCGCGTGCTACGGGTGGGTGTTGCTGTGGTGACCAGTGAAATCTACCTGCTGGAGCGAGTGCTACGGGTGGGTGTTGCTATGGAGCTGAGATAAGGCAAGGCTTTACCCAGCAAAGACTTATAGATCACCTGGAGCCAGTGGGTTTGGCGACGTATATGTAATGAGGGCCAGCCAACGAGAGCATACAGGTTGCAGTGGTGGGTAGTATATGGGGCTTTGGTGACAAAACGGATGGCACTGTGATAGACTACATCCAATTTGCTGAGTAGAGTGTTGGAGGATATTTTGTAAATGACATCGCCAAAGTCAAGGATCGGTAGGATAGTCAGTTTTCCGAGGGTATGTTTGGCAGCATGAGAGAAGGATGCTTTGTTGCGAAATAGGAAGCCGATTCTAGATTTAATTTTGAAATTGAGATGCTTGATGTGAGTCTGGAAGACAATTTGTAGTTTGTAGTCTACATATTCTAAGTCAGAACCGTTCAAATTAGTGATGTTAGATGGGCGGGCGGGTGCGGGCAGCGATCGGTTGAAAAGCATGCATTTAGTTTTACTCGCATTTAAGAGTAGTTGGAGGCCACAGAAGGAGTGTTGTACGGTATTGAAGCTTGTCTGGAGGTTAGTTAACACAGTGTCCAAAGAAGGGCCAGAAGTATACAGAATGGTGTCATCTGCGTAGAGGTGGATCAGTGAATCACCAGCAGCAAGAGCGACATCATTGATGTATATAGAGAAATGAGTCGGACAGAGAATTGAACCCTGTGGCACCCCCATAGAGACTGCCAGAGGTCCGGACAACAGGCCCTCCGATTTGACACACTGAACTCTACCTGAGAAGTTGTTGGTGAACCAGGCGAGGCAGTCATTTGAGAAACCAAGACGGTTGAGTCTGCCGATAAGAATGTTTTGATTGACAGAGTGGAAAGCCTTGGCCAGGTCGATGAATACGGATGCACAGTATTGTCTTCTATCGATGTCAGTTATGATATAGTTTAGGACCTTGAGCATGGCTGAGGTGCACCCATGACCAGCTCGGAAACCGGATTGTATAGTGGAAAAGATACGGTGGGATTTGAAATGTTCAGTAATCTGTTTGTTAACCTGGCTTTCAAAGACTTTAGAAAGGCAGGGTAGGATAGATATAGGTCTGTAACAGTTTGGGTCTAGAGTGTCTCCGCCTTTAACCTGTTGGGGATGGGGGCGCTGTTTAGACTATTTATGCTAATGTGGCTAATTTTTTAAACGGCTTCCCACAAAATCCTTGATCGTACAATATGCATATTATTATTATTATTGGATAGAAAACAGTCTATAGTTTCTATAGGAGTTGAAATTTTGTCTCTAAGTGGAACAGAGCCCATTCTACAGCAATTTCCCTGACATGGAGTCAGATTTGAGAAATGTTGGCCACTTTTCTGAAGTCAGTTAAAAGGGCACTGTCGTTGCTATGACTATACGGACACTTCTTACGTCTTCCCCTGGATGCCTTTACGTGATGACGATTCCAACGGGCTCGATTGCTCGTTCACAGGCCCTACAAATGAAAAAAACCTTTAGCTAGCAAGTCTTTTCTTGCTGCGTAACGCGCGTGGAAGACACCGACCCTCTCCTGTTCCAAGCGTTAGTTTAGCCTGTTATATTTCTCCGGTCATCTTTTCACTCGTTATAGGAGTTACAAACATCATAAAGTAGTTAATTTAAAGCGTTTTATAGCAATTTATATCCGTTTAGTGCGATTTTGGGACATTTATTTTTGCAACGATGTGAAAAGTTGGGCACGCTTTTCAGTTCATCCCGAACGTAGTTGACATTTCCACATGGCAAGAGGACAGCTTTCCACCAAAAGACGATTTCTCCCAAGAAAGGATCCTTTGCCCAAGATACTGATGGAAGAACAGCTCAAGGTAGGACATTTTTATTATGATAAATCGTGTTTCTGTCGAAACATTTTAGTGGCTTAGGACGCCATGTTTTTTGACGTAGCTTCGCTTGGCGCAAATTGTATTGAAAAGTAAGGATAAATTAAAAAATGTAATAACGCAATTGTATTAAGAATTAAATTGTCTATCAATCCCTGTCCACCCTATATTTTTTAGTCACGTTTATGAGTATTTATGTATAAGAGTAGATCACTGTCTAAGTGGCGCAAGGACAAATTCTGACCAGCTGAGTTACATTTCACATTGTCTAACCATGATTTTGGTGGCTAAATATAAACATTTTCGATCAAACTGTATATGCATGTTGTAATGTGATGTTACAGGAGTGTCATCGGAAGAATTCTGAGAAGGTTAGTGAAAAAATTAATATATTTTGGCGATGTTGACTTTTATCGCTCACTTTGGCTAGAATCAATGCTGGGCTGCTAATTGCTATGTGCTAAGCTAATATAACGATTTATTGTGTTTTCGCTGTAAGACACTTAGAAAATCTGAAATATTGTCTGTATTCACAGGATCTGTGTCTTTCGATTCGTGTATGCTGTGTATTTTTACGAAATGTTTGATGATTAGTAGTTAGGTAAACACGTTGCTCATTGTAATTATTCTAGTCCATTTGTGATGGTGGGTGCAATTGTAAACTATGCCATCTACCTGAAATATGCACTTTTTTCTAACAAAACCTATCCCATACCATAAATATGTTATCAGACTGTCATCTAATGAGTTTTTTTGTTGGTTAGGGGCTATAAATATCTTAGTTTAGCCGAATTGGTGATGGCTACTGGTGTTGGTGGACAAATAAAAGATGGTGGATTATGCTAATGTGTTTTTAGGTAATAGATGTACATCTTTACATATTGTGTCTTCCCTGTAAAACATTTTAAAAATCGGAAATGTTGACTGGATTCACAAGATCTGTGTCTTTCATTAGCTGTATTGGACTTTAATGTGTGAAAGTTAAATATTTTAAAAATATATTTTTTTTGAATTTCGCGGCACTGGTTTTTCAGTGGGGGGGGGGGGGGTGTGCCGCTAGCGCCACGCTGATCCTAGACAGGTTAATGAGGGGGATGACCGCGGCCGCTTTCCAATCTTTATGGATCTCAGACAATATGAAAGAGAGGTTAAACAGGCTAGTAATAGGGGTTGCAACAATTGCGGCGGATAATTTTAGAAAGAGAGGGTCCAGATTGTCTAGCCCAGCTGATTTGTAGGGGTCCAGATTTTGCAGCTCTTTCAGAACATCAGCTATCCTGATTTGGGTGAAGGAGAAATGGGGAGGCTTGGGCAAGATGCTGTGGGGGTTACAGAGCTGTTGACCGGGGTAGGGGTAGCCAGGTGGAAAGCATGACCAGACGTAGAAAAATGCTTATGAAATTCTCGATTATCATAGATTTATCGGTGGTGACAGTGTTTCCTAGCCTCAGTGCAGTGGGCAGCTGGGAGGAGGTGCTCTTATTCTCCATAGACTTTACAGTATCCCAGAACTTTTTGGAGTTTGTGCTACAGGATGCAAATTTCTGTTTGAAAAAGCTAGCCTTTGCGTTCCTAACTGCCTGTGTACATTGGTTCCTAACTTCCCTGAAAAGTTGCAAATCGCGGGGGCTATTCGATGCTAATGCAGAACGCCACAGGATGTATTCATGCTGGTCAAGGGCAGTCAGGTCTTGATTGAACCAAGGGCTATATCTGTTCTTAGTTCTAAATTGTTTGAATGGGGCATGCTTATTTATATTTATATATGTAGTGGTGTAATAATGAATATAATAATAAATAAATACAAATACAAATATCAGCACAATTTCACAGATTAGTCCTGTGGGTAGTTCTGAAAGTGAATACTGTTCATTTTATCTATGAAATGTTTAAATTTGATTACATAAAAACAACACTCCCTCGAGGACATGTAATGGTGGTATAAAATGGTATAAAATGGTATAAACCTGTCTGAAAACCCTATCAAACAAATATGATGTCATTGGTAGGTCGTCATTGTAAATAAGAATGTGTTCATAATTGACTTGCCTATTTAAATACAAAAAAAATGAGTTAATTAACAATGTCTGATTTCTCTTTTCAGCAAACGGAGCTTTGAGCAATGTTTCCTTCACACAACACAGAACAAATGTCAGCAAAAATACTGTCAAACTTTCATTTGAACCTTTTATTTCAACAATGTACCTCATAAAGAGAGGATTATTTAACCAGTTAAAGGGGCAATCTGCAATTACTACTTCCATTTTTTCCCTTTTTAAAATGATGATGTGAGGTGTGGTTAAAACTATATACAGTATATTTTGATATCATAGATGGTCAGTACTTGCATCCATAGCTCTGTCTATGAATTTGAGAGTGGTTAAATTTCTCTAGCCCATCCCTCAGCTGTTTACCGAAACAGAGTTCAGTGTTCGCTTTGTTATTGTTTAAACTGAAAATGTACCCTTTAAATTGTAGGATGCCTGCAATAGCGATTTGTAATTTGTAATTCGAAATATTATGGTTATATTTCTCACTGCCAAGTGGCAGAGAGGTGGAAAAGACCCAGATGAGAAGCCACATGGCCATTCTAGGTGCCAGCGACAGTGGCTGTGATGAGAGGCGAAGGCAGACGCACCTCAACCAAACATGTTGCCAGCCCTGTGACCTCAAACCTGCCACTGCTCTGCTACTTACACACAGTCACGACGTATTAGCTCTGCAGCCACTTACTACTGTAGTCACTGGTTTGGAGCAGACCTTGAGCAATAAATCATACAACATGTGGATGAGTCCATCTCAAAATTGGCTTTAACTGCAAGACAATCCACATTATTTAGACATCATTGAGACAGAAATGTCCGGGAACTTGCTGGTGTCTTCTCTGCAACTTCTCTGCAAAAAGACATAGAGGTAGGCCGAGACACATATGCAAGACACGCACAAGGTCTTGGAAATGAATGTAATATGGGTATAGGTAGAAGGGAGTCTACTTTAAACCAAGCCTAAGGGACTTGGAGGAGGGGGAAGATAATGGTGAGGTTTATAGCCGGCACTTTTCAAAAGGAACACGACTGTAGCCAGAGGACAATCAGATTATTAGGATCTGTATGCAAATATGCACTTGAGTGAAGCTACGGCAGCTCCTCCTGCTCTAAAGGATGAGGTATATAGAACTTACCTCCCAATTGGCATCCCATTCCCGATATAGTGCACTACTTTTGACCAAAGCCCTAGAGTCCATAGTGCACTATATAGGGAATAGGGTGCCATTTGGGACGGGTCCAGAAGAGAGTGGTGGCTGGCTAGCTCTGAGGCATCTGTATCTCTGTAGCTCCATAGCTATATTATTATTAGATGCTTCAACCAGTCAATTGTTCACAATACTACGTCTGAGTGTGTACTACTCTGGGAAAGCTTGAGGTGTAGAAACGTGGGTACACACATATTGTATGAACATATCAAATATATAAATGATTACACACAAAAGCACTACACTCTTAGAAAAAAGGGTTCCAAAAGGGTTCTTTGGCCATAGGATAACTCTTATTGTTTCCAGATATAACCTTTTTTGGTTCCAGGTAGAACCGTGGAACCAAAAACCAAAAAGTGTTCTAAAACCCTTTCCTAGAACCCTTTTTGGAACCCAAAAGAGTTCTACCTGGAACCAAAAAAGGTTCTACCTGGAACCAAAAAGTATTATTCAAAGGGTTGTTCTTGGGGGAAAGCCGAATAATCCTTTTAGGTTCTAGATAGCATTTTTTGTCTAAGAGTGTACAGTATAGACAGACACGCACAGAGAGGTGTGTTCATTCTTCTACAGACGCATACAGAGAAACGAACACGAAGAGCACATGCATTCAATACTGTGATAATATTCAAAACTCTACACATCAATACAAAACACACACACACACACACACACACACACACACACACACACACACACACACACACACACACACACGCACACACACACATACTCGGGGGTACATGCGCAAAAACACACTCTCTCTCTTTCTCTATCACACATACACACAAACACACACACAAACACCCACACACACAGCTCGATGAAATGAAAGTCAGTAATTTTCCTCACCGCCCCCAGCTGAACAGTAGCTTTAACCCATTATGCAGCACAGGCTTGTAGCAAACATGTACTTGACAGAAAGACCGGCCTACAGCTGGCATCTATATCATACCCGCTTGGGTTTACACAACCTCTGCGAATCACACATCAGCGTACAACATATGGCAGTGATTTGTATGGAATATTAAAATGAGTCATCTTGGCTGTGTCCCAAATGGCACCCTATTCCCTATGTAGTGCACTACTAGGGCCCATAGGGCTCTGTTCAAAGTAGTGTACTATGTATGGAATAGGGTGCCATTTGGGGCACGTGCCCTATAAACTGTTAAGCAGTAAATTTCCTCAAAATAAAAATCACAAACTTGAAAAAAGTTATCAGATAAAATTAAATATAATCTCATCACCAAATAATTGATTAAAACACTATTTTGCAAAGGTCTACAGTAGCCTCAACATCACTCTGTAGAGCAGCACCATGGTGTAGCCGGAGGACAGCTAGCTTCCATCCTCCTCTGGGTACATTGACTTCAATACAAAACCTAGGAGGCTCATGGTTCTCACCCCCTTCCATAGACTTACACAGTAATTATATTGCAGCATGAACTGACATTTTGTCCATCCAATCAAAGGATCAGAGAATTCATATAATACTGAAAGAATCATAAGCTACATCTAACTAGCACCACAGTGTATACAATGTGGTGAGTAGTTGACTCAAAGAGAGAGATAGACAATAGTTGAACAGTTTTGAACAAATTAATTTCTTCCAAAATGAAGGAGAAGCAAGAGAGAAGTAGAGGGATGAGAGAGATTGTCTTTTTTTCAGTTTCACAAGCTTAGCTAGCAATTGCAGCTAGCTTGGTTAGCCTCAAGCAGAGGGATGCCATGTTAGCTAGCTGGCTATGACTTCCTAACACAACACTGGAACTCTTCCAAGTCAAGGTAAGCTTTTGGTTTTTACTAATTTATTGCCACCTCGGGACGCTGGTGTAACTGCTTACTGTATACTGTAACGTTGCTGCATGATTGTAGCAGGTTTACTAATGAACTAGTTCTATTAGCTATGCTGACTATGACTTTACTTTAGCTAATATGTTGACAACGATGTAGGCTGTGTGTAGTGGCTTGGCTTGAAAAGTTTTTTTTTGCCTGGTCACATACAGCTGATGTGTTGTGCATAGAAGTCCACAAGTGAAGGGAAGAGGTGAGAGGAGGAGAGCGCATAAATGCAAGGAATACAACGTGGCTGCTATGAAAGTGAACTGTGTTTACGCGTGATCAAGAGTGTGTATTCATTCCGCTGATTCTGTTGAAAAACGTTTCTTAAACGGAATTTGTCCAATATCAACTTGTTTGCAACTGCTGGACTAATGATTACACACTATATCAGCTAGAGGACGGCAAAAGTGTGCAAGGTGCTATCGAATGTCACTGTGTCAATGTCTGTCACCTCAAATTTTTCTCTCGACCTGTGTGCACCTACGTTGTAAACTTTTATTCATAGGCTAGGTTGTGCAACCTCATGATGGGTACAGGGAAAATTTGAGTATCATGTAGTAGCCTAAACCTATCGATGTTACATTGAATTGGGTGAATGGAATATGAATGACAGTCATGTAATATGCTGTAATAGAAATAAGGCAATGACCACCACTGCTGTAAAGAGGACATGCAAGCTGTGAACTACCTCGGATTACTGTACACAGTGTGTTCATGGCATGTGGTGAAATGTGGAGAGGATTACAAACAAGTCAAGATTCCTATAGATACGGCATCAAGGCTGTAGGTGGTTCCGCTTGCGGAAATAGAGGCATGGAGTCTGCGTTGGAAAAATATTGGTTTCGGTTGGAGAAAAGTGGTCTGAGTAGGAAATGCTTGAATAGGATTTTCATGTCTTCAGGCATGCAGTGAGCTGTGTTAAGTAATATGTAACGATATACAGTAACACGTGTGAGAAATTGCCCTCAATCTTAAAAATAACTAGTTATATCTATCTAGTTATATTTTGGCCTTTAAAACCCAATGTTACATATATGTAATATTTTCTTTAAATACCTGGTGTCTGTACGCGATCAATGCGTTCCACGTTTAACCAGTAAAATGATCAAATCGCCCTCTAGTGGCCTCATGGGTGGAATTGTATTAATACTTTTCATAATTTCATAATTAATAAACAATATTTTTTTAAAGCCGCTGTCAAAAAGGTGTTGTTATATTTCGGTCTTGTGTGATGTATGTAAAGTGTAATATTTGAATGAAAACTCCAAATAGATTATATTTCTACTTTATTTCTGACATGGTACAGGTGTCCTCTTTTTTTAAGCCCATAACCCTGTGTGTGAATTGTATACTTTTGTTTCAAAGTAGATTTGTTTAAGACTACCATGAAACACCCTGTGTGACCCTGATTTAGCCCACTGCAGTAAAAGGTTAAAACCTTTAAAAGTCTAAGCCTTGGCGGGAAGGTTCTGCTATATGGAATTGCTTAAAGATGGTCATAGCATGGATCATTTAGCTATTTGATTTGGGACTTTAGGACTCCTGTAGGTATAAACATATATGTTTTTTGGTTGGCACAAAACCGTACCGTTTACATTCAGGCAAGTCCCGTGACACTTGTGGGGGCCGTAGTGCAAAACACAGAACACTATCTCGTTTGTAAGAATCTCCCCTTTCCATTAGTACGTTTGGGCCCTACAGACAGAAGTTGGCCCATCAGCGAGTCCCGCCTTCAAACAAGTCCCTTGAAGCTTGTGGGGTTCGAAAAGTAAAACGGTGAACATCACCTTCCCATAGAGTGGTCATAGTAGTTTGTAGGCTAAACAGTTCAGACATTTTTGTGAGGAGAGCGATTTTTGGGATGTGTCAGTCTGATAAACACCACTGTATCTCGGCCACCTTCCACCGCAGATGTGGAAGGCTGACTTCGGAGGATGCGGTGGATGGATATCTCTGATGGATATCTCTGATGGATATCTCTGATGGATATCTCTGATGGATATCTCTGATGGATATCTCTGATGGATATCTCTGATGGATATCTCTGATGGATATCTCTGATGGATTTTGATGTAAATATTTGTATTATTATGTGCATCAATAGACTCTTAAGGATTTAAAGGAAACCACTAGCTTTAAGAAGAGATCCCAATAAATAATTGTGGCACAATCTGGTGGCCGATATTGTACTTAAACTATCGGAGATTGGTGCTGAATATCATATTCTGTTCCTCTGAATGGTCTTATACGTTGTCAAAAAGGTGAGTTTGTGGAATTCATTGCATACAACATACTCATACGATGTCCAGAGATGACGAGTACATTTCCTAAGAAAGATATAAATTATTGGCAAAGTATAATCATTTGAAAATGTGTTACGTATATGTAATATGGGGCAGTAAGTGATGCAAACCCCACATTTGCATAGATATTTTGTATACCAAAATGTTTCGTTTTTTCTTTTTCTTTTCAGGAATATGTTATTTGGGGTCTACTCCTGATTTTTAATACACTGAAGCCTGGTTCCGAGTTTCTTAGGTTTTAAACAGCTACAATATGAACAAACAACATTCTGCCATTGGTTACTCCTCCCAAGCCTCCAGCAAGCACTCCATAATTTATGCCTTTACAATGATCTGTGCTACAAAAACCTCTCAGTCTCAGCTCCCTATAGGTTATCTCACTCCCAGCCCCTGTATCTATCTAATGAGTTCAAAGATTATTAGAGGGAGAAAGACACAAATTGATTTAGCCTCATTAGTTTGCCACTAGTTTGTTTTCCTAATGATCCACCCCCCCTAGTGCTAGGAACAAAGACATCTTCAGGGTCTGTAGGAGCTTTAAGTGTGATGACAGGCATCCTGCACCATGGGTGGCTGGAGGAGAGGATGAGAGAGGGACGGGAGGAGAGGAAGCGAAGAGGAGAGATTGAGGCCCCCCGACGTGTGGCGCCCCACCTGCTCCCCGCCTGTCCTCGTCGGATCGCATATGGTTGACGAGATGGAAAACGAGGAAATTAAGATATCATATTGACATCCTACTCAGCGCCTCCCAATCGCTCCCTCCCTCCAGTCTGTCTCTCTATCGCTCCATTGAGTTCCCTCATTCTCCGTCTTTTTTCCACGCGTTTTTTCTCTCTCCCTCCCTCTCCCCGTCTCATCTCCCCCTCAGTCACTCACCCTCCCTTGCTCACCACACCTTACTCTCTCAATCCCTCCCCCATCTTCCTCTCTCCATCCCTCCCCCATCTTCCTCTCTCCCAGCTTCAGACATGTCTACAGGGGGAGACTAGTGTTCTTTGGCTCAGCCTCGTTTCCGGTTTGGATATTTCTTTGCCTTTGAAGTCCTTCATCACCCTGTCCTGTGCCCTCTTGCTCTTCGCCCCTCTGCGTTCATCCCCCGCTCTTCTCCTCCTTTGTCTGTGTGTTTGTGTGCATGTGTTTGTTTGTTTGCTGGCGGGAGCAAACCCATTAATATTGTAAACAATGTGCCAGGATTGCTTTGCAGAGCTCCGACACAGATTGAACAATGAGACAGATATTTCACTGGATGTATAAATGTGAAGCATCCGGTTGGCGTTTCCACTCACTGCCAAATATGGTAGTGAGAGGAAGCCCACTGGTGGTTAGTGGGAGAAGATGGAACAAGATGGATTGTGACCGACATTCTGCAAATTTTCTCAACACGGTCCCGTGTGGCTCAGTTGGTAGAGCATGGCGCTTGCAACGCCAGGGTTGTGGGTTCAATTCCCACGGGGGGGACCAGGGTTCAATTCCCACGGGGGGACCAGGGTTCAATTCCCATGGGGGGACCAGGAAGAATATGTATGAACTTTCCAATTTGTAAGTCGCTCTGGATAAGAGCGTCTGCTAAATGACTTAAATGTAATGTTAAATGTAATTAAACATTTGATCTCAACACTGTTTTCTGTTGCCAAAACTAGATTCTGTTTTGAACAGAGTGGACTAAGTTTTGTAGACTCTACCCTTTGCAAAGGTTTTTTAAAATCGCGTTGTTTAGGAGTGCGAAGGTGAATTGAGTTATTGCACATGCACACTTCACAGAGTAGGTGTTCCCTAACGGAAATAAGCATGTGTATGCTAGAACGCACCAATAGGATATCACTAGCGCGTGCTTGGGTCTGCCCACCTCCTTGCTTGTTATGCCCACTATGACTCATTTGTTCCCACTGGAAATGACAAGCTGTGGTTTATATTGGTTTAGTTATAAAAAATCTTTGTCTCCGATGTCCATCTGTAGATATACAGTATATGTCTCCTTTCTCAACCGACATGTCATCTGAAATGTACTGGGAGTGACAGCTGCTGGGGGCGAGAAATGGACTCCGATGGACACGCAACACCCCCCCCCCCCCCAAGAGAAAACTTAAAGAGAAGAAGGAGAAGAAGAAGCAACATGGCCATCTGGGAATAACGCCACATGTATTATGTCTTATTACTAAGATGTAGTTCAGATAGGATTACTAGGGTGTGCCACTGCTGAAAACTACACTTCTATCATTCTGACCGAGTTCTCTATGGATCTACACGGGAATCGCTACACATTCCAGTGACTGTTGAGTGTTTAGTTCTCTAACGTAGTTCAAGAGTTGTTGCTCAAAGCCCCGTCATCATACACAGAAGTGTTCTATAAAACTGTGTTCCTTGAATCCTAAGGCTTTCTGTCTTCTCCACGACTGGTGAAGACAAGTTGAAGAACGACTGTGAGTGGAACTGAAATCTCAACCATTAGTACATTCATCTAGACAAAAACTTTGATCCACAGTCTACATCTGAAACTCCACCCGCAGCGCATAGTCTACATCTGAAACTCCACCCGCAGCGCATAGTCTACAGCTGAAACTCCACCCGCAGCGCATAGTCTACATCTGAAACTCCACCCACAGCGCATAGTCTACATCTGAAACTCCACCCACAGCGCATAGTCTACATCTGAAACTCCACCTGCAGCGCATAGTCTACATCTGAAACTCCACCCACAGTGCATGGTCTACAGCTGAAACTCCACCCGCAGCGCATAGTCTACAGCTGAAACTCCACCCGCAGCGCATAGTCTACAGCTGAAACTCCACCCGCAGCGCATAGTCTACATCTGAAACTCCACCTGCAGCGCATAGTCTACATCTGAAACTCCACCCACAGTGCATGGTCTACAGCTGAAACTCCACCCGCAGCGCATAGTCTACAGCTGAAACTCCACCCGCAGCGCACAGTCTACAGCTGAAACTCCACCCGCAGCGCATAGTCTACAGCTGAAACTCCACCCGCAGCGCATAGTCTACAGCTGAAACTCCACCCACAGCGCATAGTCTACAGCTGAAACTCCACCCACAGTGCATGGTCTACAGCTGAAACTCCACCCGCAGCGCATAGTCTACAGCTGAAACTCCACCCACAGCGCATAGTCTACAGCTGAAACTCCACCCACAGTGCATGGTCTACAGCTGAAACTCCACCCACAGTGCATGGTCTACAGCTGAAACTCCACCCACAGTGCATGGTCTACAGCTGAAACTCCACCCGCAGCGCATAGTCTACAGCTGAAACTCCACCCACAGCGCATAGTCTACAGCTGAAACTCCACCCACAGTGCATGGTCTACAGCTGAAACTCCACCCACAGTGCATGGTCTACAGCTGAAACTCCACCCACAGTGCATGGTCTACAGCTGAAACTCCACCCGCAGCGCATAGTCTACAGCTGAAACTCCACCCACAGCGCATAGTCTACAGCTGAAACTCCACCCACAGTGCATGGTCTACAGCTGAAACTCCACCCACAGTGCATGGTCTACAGCTGAAACTCCACCCACAGTGCATGGTCTACATCTGAAACTCCACCCGCAGCGCATAGTCTACAGCTGAAACTCCACCCACAGCGCATAGTCTACAGCTGAAACTCCACCCACAGTGCATGGTCTACAGCTGAAACTCCACCCACAGTGCATAGTCTACAGCTGAAACTCCACCCACAGTGCATGGTCCACAGCTGAAACTCCACTATCGGTGATGAAGTTTTAATTGTAAGGGCTGTCGTTCTCCTCCTCCTCGGATGAGGAGAGGAGAGAAGGATCATCAGACCAAAATGCAGCATTAGGGAAATAAGCCATCTCTTCTATTTGTAACAACGATGGCAACACGAAAAACAAAACACTTTCAAAAATACAAAACAAGAAAACGAAGTAGACGAAACCTGAACATAAACTTACATAACTAAACGTAACACTTACGGACAGGAAACAGACTACATCAAAATAAACGAACAACCAAACAGTCCCGTATGGTGCAAACATAACACAGATACGGAAGACAATCACCCACAAACAAACAGTGAGAACACCCTACCTAAATATGACTCTTAATTAGAGGAGAACGCAAAACACCTGCCTCTAATTAAGAGCCATACCAGGCAACCAAAACCAACATAGAAACAGATAACATAGACTGCCCACCCAAAACACACGCCCTGACCATAAACACATACAAAAACAACATAAAACAGGTCAGGACCGTTACAGAACCCCCCCCCTCAAGGTGCGAACGCCGGGCGCACCAGCACAAAGTCCAGGGGAGGGTCTGGGTGGGCAGTTGACCACGGTGGTGGCTCAGGCTCTGGACGCTGTCCCCACACCACCATAGTCACTCCCCGCTTCTGTCTTCCCCTCCCAATGACCACCCTAAAACGAACATCCCCTAAATGAACGGCCAGCACCGGGAGAAGGGGCAGCACCGGGACAAGGGGCAGCACCGGGACAAGGGGCAGCACCGGGACAAGGGGTAGCACCGGGACAAGGGGTAGCACCGGGACAAGGGGCAGCACCGGGACTGGCAGGTCATGGCAGGACGGCTCTGGCAGGTCATGGCAGGACGGCTCTGGCTGGTCATCGCAGGACGGCTCTGGCTCCTGAACATAAACTTACATAACTAAACGTAACACTTACGGACAGGAAACGGACTACATCAAAATAAACGAACAACCAAACAGTCCCGTATGGTGCAAACATAACACAGATACGGAAGACAATCACCCACAAACAAACAGTGAGAACACCCTACCTAAATATGACTCTTAATTAGAGGAAAACGCAAAACACCTGCCTCTAATTAAGAGCCATACCAGGCAACCAAAACCAACATAGAAACAGATAACATAGACTGCCCACCCAAAACACACGCCCTGACCATAAACACATACAAAAACAACATAAAACAGGTCAGGACCGTTACATTAATAAAAAAAAAAATTTGATTTATTCTTTGTTTAACTAGGTCAGTCCGTTAAGAACAAATTCTTATTTACAATGACGACCTAGGAACAGTGGGTTAACTGCCGTGTCCCAATCTAGCAACCTTTCGGTTACTGGTCCAACGCTCTAACCACTAGGCTACCTGCAGGATGAAGGAGGAGTTAGTACCCTTACTGTTTGTACACATGATACAGCGAGGGCCCATCTTTACTTCCTGTCTTCATTCTTGATTGAGTTTGAGATAATGGCCAAGACACAGAAACTGTGGAAAAGAGTCTTTCCCGGAGAAGATACAATGTACAGAACAGAAACATTACCTTGTTTGTTCTTCAGCAGCACCATTTGACAAAATAATAAAAAATAGTGCCACGGCTTCTGGGGGCCCCGTTCTGAAATAAATTGTCATGCAGTGGGAGCTCTGATGAGCTATGACTCCTGGAAGACTGCAGAGCTAGAGGAGGGGAAGGATGGAGAAGAGGGGTGGGAGGGGGGGTGGGGTGGGAGGGGGGGTGGCTGCAAGTGGCTTGGAAAGGAATCCGTTATTCTTCTCTTCCTGGAGGTGCTCAACAATGGGTAAAGAAAACATTAGCTAGTGATACATCTTTAATGGTACTTTATGGGGCTTGTCTGATGAAACAATGGAGCCTTTCACAATGAGCCAGATTAATATACCAAACTGGGGGAGTATGGGATGGGAGGGGAGGGGAGAGGATAGGGAGATGGAGTGAGAGAGGGGTAGAGGAGGGGTTACAGGGAGATGGAGTGAGAGAGGAGGAGGAGGAGGGGTTATAGGGAGATGGAGTGAGAGAGAGGAGGAGGAGTTACAGGGAGATGGAGTGAGGGATAAGAGGAGTTACAGGGAGATGGAGTGAGAGAGAGGAGGAGGGGTTACAGGGAGATGGAGTGAGGGATAAGAGAAGTTACAGGGAGATGGAGTGAGAGAGAGGAGGGGTTACAGGGAGATGGAGTGAGAGAGGAGGAGGAGGAGTTATAGGGAGATGAGTGAGAGAGAGGAGGAGGAGGAGGGGTTACAGGGAGATGGAGTGAGAGAGAGGAGGGGTTACAGGGAGATGGAGTGAGAGAGAGGAGGAGGAGGGGTTACAGGGACATGGAGTGAGAGAGAGGAGGAGGAGGAGTTACAGGGAGATGGAGTGAGAGAGAGGAGGAGGAGGGGTTACAGGGAGATGGAGTGAGAGAGAGGAGGAGGAGGAGGAGGAGTTACAGGGAGATGGAGTGAGAGAGAGGAGGAGGAGGAGTTACAGGGAGATGGAGTGAGAGAGAGGAGGAGGAGGAGTTACAGGGAGATGGAGTGAGAGAGAGGAGGAGGGGTTACAGGGAGATGGAGTGAGAGAGAGGAGGAGGGGTTACAGGGAGATGAGTGAGAGAGAGGAGGAGAAGGGGTTACAGGGAGATGGAGTGAGAGAGAGGAGGAGGAGGGGTTACAGGGAGATGGAGTGAGAGAGAGGAGGAGGAGGAGGAGGAGTTACAGGGAGATGGAGTGAGAGAGAGGAGGAGGAGGAGTTACAGGGAGATGGAGTGAGAGAGAGGAGGAGGAGGAGTTACAGGGAGATGGAGTGAGAGAGAGGAGGAGGGGTTACAGGGAGATGGAGTGAGAGAGAGGAGGAGGGGTTACAGGGAGATGGAGAGAGAGAGAGGAGGAGAAGGGGTTACAGGGAGATGGAGTGAGAGAGAGGAGGGGTTACAGGGAGATGGAGTGAGAGAGAGGAGGGGTTACAGGGAGATGGAGTGAGAGAGAGGAGGAGAAGGGGTTACAGGGAGATGGAGTGAGAGAGAGGAGGAGGAGGGGTTACAGGGAGATGGAGTGAGAGAGAGGAGGAGAAGGGGTTACAGGGAGATGGAGTGAGAGAGAGGAGGGGTTACAGGGAGATGGAGTGAAAGAGAGGAGGAGTTGGAGGGGTTACAGGGAGATGGAGTGAGAGAGAGGAGGAGGATGGGTTACAGGGAGATGGAGTGAGAGAGAGGATGAGAAGGGGTTACAGGGAGATGGAGTGAGAGAGAGGAGGAGGAGGGGTTACAGGGAGATGGAGTGAGAGAGAGGAGGAGGAGGAGGGGTTACAGGGAGATGGAGAGGGAGAGAGGAGGAGGAGGAGGAGTTACAGGGAGATGGAGTGAGAGAGAGGAGGAGGAGGAGGAGGAGGGGTTACAGGGAGATGGAGTGAGAGAGCGGAGGGGGAGGAGGGGTTACAGGGAGATGAGGTGAGAGAGAGGAGGGGGAGGAGGGGTTACAGGGAGATGGAGTGAGAGAGGAGGGGTTACAGGGAGATGGAGTGAGAGAGAGGAGGAGGAGGAGGAGGGGTTACAGGGAGATGGAGTGAGAGAGGAGGAGGAGGAGGGGTTACAGGGAGATGGAGTGAGAGAGAGGAGGAGGAGGAGGAGTTACAGGGAGATGGAGTGAGAGAGAGGAGGGGTTACAGAGAGATGGAGTGAGAGAGAGGAGGAGGAGGGGTTACAGGGAGATGGATTGAGAGAAAGGAGGAGGAGGAGTTACAGGGAGATGGAGTGAGAGAGAGGAGGAGAAGGGGTTAGAGGGAGATGAGTGAGAGAGAGGAGGAGAAGGGGTTACAGGGAGATGGAGTGAGAGAGAGGAGGAGGAGGGGTTACAGGGAGATGGAGTGAGAGAGAGGAGGAGGAGGAGTGGTTATAGGGAGATGGAGTGAGAGAGAGGAGGAGGAGGAGGAGTTACAGGGAGATGGAGTGAGAGAGAGGAGGAGGAGGGGTTACAGGGAGATGGAGTGAGAGAGAGGAGGAGGAGGAGGGTTTACAGGGAGATGGAGTGAGAGAGAGGAGGAGAAGGGGTTACAGGGAGATGGAGTGAAAGAGAGGAGGGGTTACAGGGAGATGGAGTGAGAGAGAGGAGGAGGAGGAGAAGGGGTTACAGGGAGATGGAGTGAGAGAGAGGAGGAGGAGGAGTTACAGGGAGATGGAGTGAGAGAGAGGAGGAGGAGGAGGAGTTACAGGGAGATGGAGTGAGAGAGAGGAGGAGGAGGGGTTACAGGGAGATGGAGTGAGAGAGAGGAGGAGGAGGAGGAGTTACAGGGAGATGGAGTGAGAGAGGAGGGGTTACAGGGAGATGGAGTGAGAGAGAGGAGGAGGAGGGGTTACAGGGAGATGGAGTGAGAGAGAGGAGGAGGATGGGTTACAGGGAGATGGAGTGAGAGAGAGGAGGAGGGGGGGTTACAGGGAGATGGAGTGAGAGAGAGGAGGAGGAGGAGTTACAGGGAGATGGAGTGAGAGAGAGGAGGAGGAGGGGTTACAGGGAGATGGAGTGAGAGAGAGGAGGAGGGGTTACAAGGAGATGGAGTGAGAGAGAGGAGGAGGAGGGGTTACAGGGAGATGGAGTGAGAGAGAGGAGGAGGAGGAGGGGTTATAGGGAGATGGAGTGAGAGAGAGGAGGAGGAGGAGGAGTTACAGGGAGATGGAGTGAGAGAGAGGAGGGGGAGGAGGAGGGGTTACAGGGAGATGGAGTGAGAGAGAGGAGGAGTTACAGGGAGATGGAGTGAGAGAGAGGAGGAGGAGGAGGAGTTACAGGGAGATGGAGTGAGAGAGAGGAGGGGTTACAGGGAGATGGAGTGAGAGAGAGGAGGAGTTACAGGGAGATGGAGTGAGAGAGTGGAGGAGGAGGAGGAGTTACAGGGAGATGGAGTGAGAGAGAGGAGGGGTTACAGGGAGATGGAGTGAGAGAGAGGAGGAGGAGGGGTTACAGGGAGATGGAGTGAGAGAGAGGAGGAGCTACAGGGAGATGGAGTGAGAGAGAGGAGGAGGAGGGGTTACAGAGAGATGGAGAGAGAGAGAGGAGGGGTTACAGGGAGATGGAGTGAGAGAGAGGAGGAGTTACAGGGAGATGGAGTGAGAGAGGAGGAGGAGGAGGGGTTACAGAGAGATGGAGTGAGAGAGAGAGAGGAGGAGAAGAGACACCAGTGTGGGAGGTTAACTTGATGAAAACAGTGTTTGAGTAACATGAAGGATTGTTAAGTGGACATCTGTAAAGTAGTACCACAGCCAGATTGCCTGGTTGGTTCTAACCCACCAGTAAAGTTGTTCTGTGAGCAGAAAGGAACAGATGATTGTAGTGAAGGAGTAGTATAAATAGTATAGTACACTCAACAACATGCATTATGAATGCATGAACAAATGGTCTTGTAATGTCACAGCTTCTGTTGAGGTAACGCACAGCTGATGCATACTCGACAAATTGACAAATCTAGCAGACATCTCCCACCCCCCTTCTTTCCGTCATCTTGTTGTACCTTCAGCCTTCATAGCTATCTCCTATTGCTGCAGAACAAGACATTAGGAAAGGGATGGAAGAATCCACTCTAAAGGGTTGGAGGGGGGAGAGCAGAGAAGTGACTGGTAGTTGTTGAGGCAGCTCTCCCTCCTCCTCTGCCTGTGTTCTTGGTAGAGTCCGTGTTCTGGGCAAGGCCCCTCCTTATGCACGTACTATACTAGTCACTTTTACTGTTATGTAAATGAAGCAGAAGCTCATCTACAGTAAAAATATGGTGAGCCAGAGGAGATGGAGGGATGGTGGCGGGGGGTGGAGGAACGGCAGCAGGGGGGACGGGTTGTTCTTCAGCTGGTCTGACTCCCAGGATGGGGGGAATCAATGTCATCGAGTGAGCTCTGAGGAAGAGAGGGTGAGGGGGAGAGGAGGACAGTGAGCTCTGAGGAAGAGAGGGTGAGGGGGAGAGGAGGACAGTGAGCTCTGAGGAAGAGAGGGTGAGGGGGAGAGGAGGACAGTGAGCTCTGAGGAAGAGAGGGTGAGGGGGAGAGGAGGACAGTGAGCTCTGAGGAAGAGAGGGTGAGGGGGAGAGGAGGACAGTGAGCTCTGAGGAAGAGAGGGTGAGGGGGAGAGGAGGACAGTGAGCTCTGAGGAAGAGAGGGTGAGGGGGAGAGGAGGACAGTGGGCTCTGAGGAAGAGAGGGTGAGGGGGAGAGGAGGACAGTGAGCTCTGAGGAAGAGAGGGTGAGGGGGAGAGGAGGACAGTGAGCTCTGAGGAAGAGAGGGTGAGGGGGAGAGGAGGACAGTGAGCAAGAGGGGGGTCATCATTAACAAACAGAACAAGGGGCTGCCGGGGCCTTGGATAAGTCCAGCCCTGCTCAATAGTGGCCCAATGGAGTCTCTCCAAGGGGATGACAGTGACTTGTGTCCGGAGGCAACGGAGCCAGGGAAGATAAGCCTATCACTGGGTTTAAATCTTCCAGTAAAGCTGAAATTAGGCTTATTCTTCCTCTGGTCCCTCCTCCAAAAAGGCAGATTGGGTAGGAAGGCAAATTGCCAGGGACAGGATAAGTCTGAAGCTGGATATCAGGACAGGAAAATAAAGTGGATATGACTTTTTCAAATGGGCAATATTTTTCAGGAAATGTCTTATTTACATAGTCTATGGGGTGCTCTCCAAGGTCATTTTTTTTACTAGGATTCAGAAACAAATCCCCATGCTATACCCTCTGGGTGAACTGCTTTTCTTCCTGGCTGCAGTAACCAGTGGACTGGCGTCTGTACACTACAGTACAGTCGCATTTTGAGCGAAGCTCCTTTTTCTTTTTCAACAACAGACTCTGCGCCCTAGTCTCAATATGTACATTCGGATTCTGTGTTTATTATAAACATCAATCTGGGTTGTTTTACTATAGTTAGTTTGATTATAATGACTTGTCGGTGACAAGACAAAAAGAAAAGCTGCCATGGAACATATGCCACGGATTTGGCATGGAGGAAGAAAAATTAAGAAAAATACTTTCACTGCTACCCTCTCTCTGCCTAGTCACGCATGTGTTTTTCCTCCAGTCACCTGGAACTGTAAGTGATGCCACAGCCAGAGCCACCCCTCCAGCAGTGTGAGCTACGTTCAGAGAACCGTGGGGAAGGAAGAAAGAAACTGAGCATCGCCGGATCAAGCCCTGCTCGTTCACTCCTCATCCCCTCCATCCTTCCCTCCTCCTTCCCTCCCTCCCTCCACCAATCACACATGACTCCTCCACAGCATGAGCCTCACAGAACTTGGCCATCTGTTACAAGAGAACTAAGAGAAAGAAAGAGATGGAGAAAGAGAACATGTGAGAAAGAGAGAGATGGAGAAAGAGGCAGAGGGTCAAAGAGAGTCAGTGAAGGTGCGATATCAGGAGAGTGACATGTGATATCTGATGTCAAGAGAGTGAGATGTGATATCTGATATCAAGAGAGTGAGATGTGATATCTGATATCAAGAGAGTGAGATGTGATATCTGATAGCAAGAGTGTGAGATGTGATATCTCATATCAAGGGAGTGAGATGTGATATCTGATGTCAAGAGAGTGCGATGCGATATCAGATATCAAGAGAGTGAGATGTGATATCTGGTATCAAGAGAGTGAGATGTGATATCAGATATCAAGAGAGTGAGATGTGATATCTGATATCAAGAGAGTGGGATGTGATATCAGATATCAAGAGAGTGAGATGTAATATCTGATATCAAGAGAGTGTGATGTGATATCTGATATCAAGAGAGTGTGGCGTGATATCTGATATCAAGAGATTGAGATGTGATATCTGATATCAAGAGAGTGATATGTGATGACAAGAGAGTGAGATGTGATATCTATTGTCAAGAGAGTGATATGTGATGGCAAGAGAGTGAGATGTGATATCTGATATCAAGAGAGTGATATGTGATGTCTGATGTCAAGAGAGTGAGATGTGATATCTGCTGTCAAGAGAGTGAGATGTGATATCTGATATCAAGAGAGCGAGATGTGATATCTGATATCAAGAGCGTGAGATTTGATATCTGATATCAAGAGAGTGTGGCGTGATATCTGATATCAAGAGATTGAGATGTGATATCTGATATCAAGAGAGTGATATGTGATGACAAGAGAGTGAGATGTGATATCTAATGTCAAGACAGTGATATGTGATGGCAAGAGAGTGAGATGTGATATCTGATATCAAGAGAGTGAGATGTGATATCTGATATCAAGAGAGCGAGATGTGATATCTGATATCAAGAAGGTGAGATGTGATATCTGATATCAAGAGAGTGATATGTAATATCTGATATCAAGAGAGTGTGATTTGATATCTGATATCAAGAGAGTGTGGTGTGATATCTGATATCAAGAGATTGAGATGTGATATCTGACATCAAGAGAGTGATATGTGATGGCAAGAGAGTGAGATGTGATATCTAATGTTAATTAAGAGAGTGATATCTGATATCAAGAAAGTGATATGTGATGTCTTATGTCAAGAGAGTGAGATGTGATATCTGATGTCAAGAGAGTGAGATGTGATATCTAATGTCAAGAGAGTGAGATGTGATATCTGATGTCAAGAGAGTGATATGTGATGGCAGGAGAGTGAGATGTGATATCTGATATCAAGAGAGTGAGATGTGATATCTGATGTCAAGGGAATGATACGTTATGTCTGATGCCAAGAGAGTGATAACAACATCTGCAGTGACCCACAAATTGGCGCTATTGCAAACAGCAGGGAGAGACCGGGGCACCCCCCCTTGTTGAAAATAAATACCCAGCACCCCCAGTCCCAAACATTCTCCCACGGCTATGGGTACAGAGAGAGAGAGCGAGAGAGAGCGAGAGAGAGCGAGAGAGAGCGAGAGAGAGCGAGAGAGAGAGAGAGAGAGAGAGAGAGAGAGAGAGAGAGAGAGAGAGAGAGAGAGAGAGAGAGAGAGAGAGAGAGAGAGAGAGAGATGTGTGGGCTCAATCTCCTCTCCCTGTTCCCAGAGGCCATGAGAACTGGCGTCATGCTGCTAGCACTCAGCCTTTCCTCTGAGAGGGAGCCTTCCAACAGAGAAGGGGGGGAGGGAGGGGCAAAGAGGGATATGGATAGACAGGGAGAAACAGGGAGGGAGGGAATAAAATATAGATGGAGATACAGAGGTGGTGAGAGTGAGAGAGAGAGAAAGAGAGCATGAAGGAGGGTGGGAGAGAGCGGGGAGAGAGAGAGAGTAAGAGAGGGAGAGAGAGAGGGAGAGTGAGAGTGAGAGGGAGAGAGAGAGAGAGAGAGAGAGAGAGAGAGGAAGAGAGGCAGCGAGAGAGAGAGAGAGAGAGGAAGAGAGGGAGAGAGAGAGAGAGAGTGAGAGGGAGAGTGAGAGATGAGAGAGAGAGAGAGAGAGAGAGAGAGAGACAGAGAGAGAGAGGGGAGGAGAAAGACAACCCATATTTATGTTTATTTATTTTTTTACTTTTTGCACATTTTGCACAAGTATTTGCACATCATTACAACACTGTATATAGACATAATATGACATTTGAATTGTCTTTGTTCTTTTGTAACATGTGTGAGTGTTATATTTACTGTTCACCATTTATTGTTTATTTTTATTGTTTATTTTCCATGTAAACATATGTTTCCCATGTCAATAAAGCCCCTTGATTTGAATTGAGCGAGTCAGAGAGAGAGAGAGACCAAATGAGGGAGAGAGAGAGAGAGAGAGAGAGAGAGAGAGACGGGCCTAAACATCAGCACCACAGGTAACTTCCACAAAGCTGTGAATGATCTGAGAGACAAGATAAGAAGGGCACTCTATGCCATCAAAAGGATCTGGCTAAAAGTACTTGAATCAGTTATAGAACCCGTTGCCCTTTATGGTTGTGAGGTCTGGGGTCCGCTCACCAACCAAGAATTCACAAAATGGGACAAATATCAAATTGAGATTCAGCATGCAAAACTCTGCAAAAATATCCTCTGTTTACAACGTAAAACACTAAATAATGGATGCAGATCAGAATTAGGACGATACCCGCTAATGATCAAACTCCAGAAAAGAGCCGCTTCAATTGAATTGAGAGAGAGCGAGAGAGGGGCCGAGTGAGTGAATGAGAGAGTGAGAAAGATAGCGAGGGAGAGTGTGAGTGAGTGAGAGAGAGAGAGAGAGAGAGAGAGTGAGGGTGTGAGTGAGTGAGGGAGTGAGAGAGAGAGAGTGTGAGTGAGAGAGTGAGAGAGTGAGAGAGTGAGAGAGTGAGATAGTGAGAGAGTGAGAGATAGTGAGTGAGTGAGTGAGTGAGTGAGTGAGTGAGTGAGTGAGTGAGTGAGTGAGTGAGTGAGTGAGTGAGTGAGTGAGTGAGTGAGTGAGT